>NC_143040.1:62309249-62404249 GCF_057628025.1 Oncorhynchus mykiss
CACTGGGCTGACTGGTCTACATAACCTTCATCTTACCTCTTGTGGTTGAAAGAGGTGTGTGTGTAGGGATGTGTGTGTGTCTGTGTGTTTGGCGGTAGACGTTGCCACTTTCTTTGACGACTCCTCTGTAAGCTCCGTTGACAGCACGCTAGCTCTCCCAGTGAATACAGTCAACAGTAGATGAGTACCGCTGTTCAGGCGCTGGAGTAGGTATGCTGATATGTAAACAACGCTGTGTAGCGTTTTGTCTTTCCAGCCCAGTCCCGGCTTCCATAATCTCCTTCACACTCCCTTGTTGCTGAGGCACTGCCTCTTTCAAATGCTCGGCTTCCCCTCCCCGTAGTATAGGTGTCTATTAGTGCTCCCTTTTCATGTGTTATCTTCATAGGATGTTTGGTAGCATTGTGAGACAGGCATCCAACAGTCTGCTGTGCATTTATGTGTGCCAAGTGGCTAAAGCTGCAGTAGTCTGGCTCCAATCGTTATCAGTCTGGCTCACACTTGAAATAGACGAGTAGCTTCAATATTCAACAATATCCCTTCATACAATCGCCTCTTTGTATGATTTAAACCCACTTTTATGAATGTTGTTTACACTACACCATCAAAGTAGCGTGAAGTAGGGCGAAGACTCCCATCTCCAGTGAACTGTGGAGATAATGGCGACACTATCTCTAAGACTTGGGAGTGAAGGAAGGCACAACTTTTGGAATTCATTACTTTGAATTCCTGTTGCTATGACTCTTTACATGGCATTTTGATTTGAGAGACCTTTGATATTTGGAGGATCCCCGACGAGGAAGCTTTGTGAAAGCAGTTTACGTCCTCCCCTGCATTTCGCTTGGAGGAGTTAGCTTGTACCCCCTCACCGCTTGCTTTCATGTCTGGAGACATAGCTCTGTTGAGGTGAGACTGAGGACAATTGGTTCTGTCAGACTCCTTGTAAATACTGGGGTGTATGTGAATAGACTGATAACTACTTTACAGTACATTCTATACTTCCTATATATTGTAGTATATTTGTTCTTTAAATAGTTCACACAAATTATAAAATAACTATTGGTTTCCTTACCTTGTAAGCAGCCTATGGACAAGTTATGACAGCAATTCATGCTTTGGTTTAGTTTCCCTGGCACTTTTATTTTATTTTTATTTTACCTTTATTTAACCAGGCAAGTCAGTTAAGAACAAATTCTTATTTTCAATGACGGCCTGGGAACAGTGGGTTAACTGCCTGTTCAGGGGCAGAACGACAGATTTGTACCTTGTCAGCTCGGGGGTTTGAACTCGCAACCTTCCGGTTACTGGTCCAACGCTCTAACCACTAGGCTACCCTGCCACTCTTTCCACATGCTAACATTTTAGCATTTGTGTCACATGTTCCATTCAAGTCATTGGACCGATATTGGCATTTTTTGTGCATCATGTCCAAATCCTCCGAAAGTATCGAAAATTGATTATGAAGCTCACCATAGTCACTTATAGATGATTTGAACATGATGCGCAAAAACTTCTTATATCAGTCCCATAAATTGAATGGGATTTTTGCCACAAATGCTAAAATGTTAGCATTTGGAAACCTTGTCCATAGACTGCTTAGAGGGTAAGGAAACCAATGTGTAATTTCTGTGAACTATCCCAAAGCAAATGCTTATTTATCCACCCTTTTACGCATTTGGCTTAGTCATGACATAGAATTCACAGCTGGAATTTCTCATGGTTGCTATTGTGACCTTTGAGTTTGGGACGACTCCATACATTTCCTCTCTTCACTTTGAGAGATATTCCTAAAGGCTAAATATCTCATACCATAGACAACAATGGTGGATATGTAATTAGAAGGGAGGAACCTGAGGAACAGCAGGGTGTAGTACTAGCAGTCCCGTGTCTTTTTAATGAGTGAGTTGTCATCACTCTGTGGCTCCATCCTCTTCCCCAGGTGGGGTAGCACACGTGTTCACAAACCACACAGTCTCACCATAAACATGGGGAATCTCTGTGGAAAGTCAGTGCAATATTGCAATACTTCAACATACAGTCAATGCTGTATGTTGGAGACAATGGTTTCCTCTAACGCCTGATTGTTAGCCCTAACACTACGCTTTGCTCAATCTACACAGGCATCTCAAATTATCTTTTCTGTTGGCTAAACACTCAAAAAGCATTGTCTTAGATTTAGCCTAGCCTGCTAGCAATTCAATGTCTCTCCTAGACGCCATACCTTGGTCATTACGGTAGATAACAGGCCTATTTTCTCTTGTACAGTATCTGTTGCCCTGTCAATTCTGCAGGGTTGTTGGCGGCGGAGGCCCATCCCATCCCTGACAGCCAAAGAAGGCTCACCTTGCAGGGAGGGATATGAGGAGGAGAGGGGAGTGATGCTGTCAGGGAGGGGGCATGACCCGGGGCCTTGTTGTGGCTCTGCTTTTCTGACGGGGCTGCGGCGCACTCTAATCACCCTGCTTCGCCACTTATCGAGTTGACAGCCATGGCGCCAGGCTGGAGGGAGGAGGGAGCAAGCACTGTGTGAGGGAGGGAGGGAGAGAGTGAGGTAGAGAGGGAGGTTGAGAGGGAGGTAGAGAGAGAGAGAGAGAGAGAGAGAGAGAGAGAGAGAGAGAGAGAGAGAGAGAGAGAGAGAGAGAGAGAGAGAGAGAGAGAGAGATAAAATATAGAGACTCACAGACAGGGAGAGAAACACACGAAGAGAGAAACAGAAAAGGCTTGGCTATCTTCCTTTAATTTAATCTCAGAAGCTACCCCGAAATCAATGGTACCCCTGCAAATGGTCACCTTTCTACCTCTCACTGCTGCCACAGAACATGTACAATCAAACAGAGGTTGGCAGTTTTCCTATTATCTCAATTTCAATAGGTAAACCAGAGTTCAATACAAAAACCAATTCATCAAAATCAGGTCTATTATCAGGCTTGAAAAAGACAACCTCACTGGGGAGTAATTCCTTCACAGACAGCCCATCTCTCTCTCTCTCTCTCTTTCTCTCTCTCTCTCGCTCTCTCTCTCTCTCCTTCTCTCTCTCTCTCTCCCCCCCCCCTCTCTCACTCTCTGTCTTCCCCTCCCGCTCTTTCTCTCTCTGTCCCTATTCCCCTCTTTCCCTCTCCCCCCCTCTCTCTAGGAGTGCTCTGGTACTTATCTAATTAGATGGGGGAAGAGGCTAAATTATTGATGCCTCCCTAAATCATGCAGAGGGCCCTAATGTCTGCCGTGTAAGGGAGCACAGGAGGTATATGAGTTCAGTGTGATAATGTGCTTTCCTTATTCTGTACATGTCAGGCACCATTATTCACCCCCCGGGGGGGTACAGGTCCAACTGACTGGTGATATGACACCCCACCGCCCACCATTAGAAATATGGCACCTCTCCCCCTAACTCTAGTAATATGGTACCCCTCTCCCCCAACTCTAGTAATATGGTACCTCTCCCCCATCTCTAGTAATATGGCACCCCTCTCCCCACACCTCTAGTAATATGGTACCCCTCCCCCACCTCTAGTAATATGGTACCCCTCTCCCCACACCTCTAGTAATATGGTACCCCTCTCCCCCCACATTTAGTAATATGGTCCTCCTCTCCACACACATTTAGTAATATGGTACCCCTCTCCCCCCACATTTAGTAATATGGTACCCCTACCCCCAAATGTAGAAATATGGTACCCCTCTCCCCCCACATTTAGTAATATGGTACCCCTCTCCCCCCACATTTAGTAATATGGTACCCCTCTCCCCCCACCTTTAGTAATATGGTACCCCTACCCCAACACCTTTAGTAATATGGTACCCCTCCCCCAACACATTTAGTAATATGGTACCCCTCTCCCACCTCTAGTAATATGGTAACTCTCCCCACACCTCTAGTAATATGGTACCCCTCTCCCCACAGCTCTAATAATATGGTGCCCCTCTCCCAACTCTAGTAATATGGTAACTCTCCCCCACATTTAGTAATATGGTAACTCTCCCCACACCTCTAGTAATATGGTACCCCTCTCCCCACAGCTCTAATAATATGGTGCCCCTCTACCACCTCTAGTAATATGGTAACTCTCCCCACAGCTCTAATAATATGGTGCCCCTCTCCCACCTCTAGTAATATGGTACCCCTCCCCAAACACATTTAGTAATATGGTACCCCTCCCCCACACCTTTAGTAATATGGTACCCCTCCCCCCACACCTTTAGTAATATGGTACCCCTCCCCCCACACCTTTAGTAATATGGTACCCCTCCCCCTACACCTTTAGTAATATGGTACCCCTCCCCCAACACATTTAGTAATATGGTACCCCTCCCCGAACACATTTAGTAATATGGTACCCCTCCCCCAACACATTTAGTAATATGGTACCCCTCCACAACACATAAAAAAATATGGTACCCCTCCCCCAACACATTTAGTAATATGGTACCTCTCCCCCACATTTAGTAATATGGTACCCCTCCCCCATCACCTTTAGTAATATGGTACCCCTCTCCCCCCACCTTTAGTAATATGGTACCCCTCCCCCACCTCTACTAATATGGTACCCCTCTCCCCACACCTTTAGTAACATGGTAACTCTCCCCACACCTCTAGTAATATGGTACCCCTCTCCCCACAGCTCTAATAATATGGTGCCCGTCTCCCCACAGCTCTACTAATATGGTGCCCCTCCCCCCACACCTTTAGTAATATGGTACCCCTCCCCAACACCTTTAGTAATATGGTACCTCTCTCCCCACACCTCTAGTAATATGGTACCCCTCCCCACACCTTTAGTAATTTGGTACCCCTCCCCCACCTCTACTAATATGGTACCCATCTCCCTACACCTCTAGTAATATGGTACCCCTCCCCCAACACCTTTAGTAATATGGTACCCCTCCCCCAAAACATTTAGTAATATGGTACCCCTCCCCCCACCTTTAGTAATATGGTACCTACCCCTCCCCCAACACCTTTAGTAATATGGTACCCCTCCCCCAACACATTTAGTAATATGGTACCCCTCCCCCACCTCTAGTAATATGGTACCCCTCTCCCCCACATCTAGTAATATGGTACCCCTCTCCCCACAGCTATAATAATATGGTGCCCCTCTCCCACCTCTAGTAATATGGTACACCTCTCCCCACAGCTCTAATAATATGGTGCCCTCTCCCACCTCTAGTAATATGGTAACTCTCCCCCACATTTAGTAATATGGTACCCCTCTCCCCCACATTTAGTAATATGGTACCCCTCCCCAAACACATTTAGTATTATGGTAACCCTCCCCCACACCTTTAGTAATATGGTACCCCTCCCCCCACACCTTTAGTAATATGGTACCCCTCCCCCCACACCTTTAGTAATATGGTACCCCTCCCCCCACACCTTTAGTGATATGGTACCCCTCCCCCCACACCTTTAGTAATATGGTACCCCTCCCCCAACACATTTAGTAGTGTGGTACCCCTCCCCCAACACCTTTAGTGATATGGTACCCCTCCCCCCACACCTTTAGTAATATGGTACCCCTCCCCCCACACCTTTAGTAATATGGTACCCCTCCCCCCACACCTTTAGTAATATGGTACCCCTCCCCCCACACCTTTAGTAATATGGTACCCCTCCCCCAACACATTTAGTAATATGTTACCCCTCCCCTAACACATTTAGTAATATGGTACCCCTCCCCCACACCTTTAGTAATATGGTACCCCTCCCCCCACACCTTTAGTAATATGGTACCCCTCCCCCCACACCTTTAGTAATATGGTACCCCTCCCCCCACACCTTTAGTAATATGGTACCCCTCCCCCAACACATTTAGTAATATGGTACCCCTCCCCCAACACATTTAGTAATATGGTACCCCTCCCCCAACACATTTAGTAATATGGTACCCCTCCCCCAACACATTTAGTAATATGTTACCTCTCCCCCACATTTAGTAATATGGTACCCCTCCCCCAACACCTTTAGTACTATGGTACCCTTCTCCCCCCTCTCCCCCCACCTTTAGTAATATGGTACCCCTGTCCCCCACATCTAGTAATATGGTACCCCTCTCCCCCTCTCCCCACAGCTCTAATAATATGGTACCCCTCTCCCCACACCTTTAGTAACATGGTAACTCTCCCCACACCTCTAGTAATATGGTACCCCTATGCCCACAGCTCTAATAATATGGTGCCCCTCTCCCCACAGCTCTACTAACATGGTGCCCCTCCCCCCACACCTTTAGTAATATGGTACCCCTCCCCACACCTCTAGTAATATGGTACCTCTCTCCCCACACCTCTAGTAATATGGTACCCCTCCCCACACCTTTAGTAATATGGTACCCATCCACCACCTCTACTAATATGGTACCCCTCTCCCTACACCTCTAGTAATATGGTACCCCTCCCACACCTTTAGTAATATGGTACCCCTCCCCCAAAACATTTAGTAATATGGTACCCCTCCCCCCACCTTTAGTAATATGGTACCCCTCCCCCAACACCTTTAGTAATATGGTACCCCTCCCCTCTCACATTTAGTAATATGGTACCCCTCCCCCACCTCTAGTAATATGGTACCCCTCTCCCCCACATCTAGTAATATGGTACCCCTCTCCCACCTCTAGTAATATGGTAACTCTCCCCACACCTCTAGTAATATGGTACCCCTCTCCCCACAGCTCTAATAATATGGTACCCCTCCCCCACCTCTACTAATATGGTACCCCTCTCCCTACACCTCTAGTAATATGGTACCCCTCCCACACCTTTAGTAATATGGTACCCCTCCCCCAAAACATTTAGTAATATGGTACCCCTCCCCCCACCTTTAGTAATATGGTACCCCTCCCCCAACACCTTTAGTAATATGGTACCCCTCCCCTCACAAATTTAGTAATATGGTACCCCTCCCCCACCTCTAGTAATATGGTACCCCTCTCCCCCACATCTAGTAATATGGTACCCCTCTCCCACCTCTAGTAATATGGTAACTCTCCCCCACATTTAGTAATATGGTACCCCTCTCCCCCACATTTAGTAATATGGTACAACTCCCCAAACACATTTAGTAATATGGTACCCCTCCCCCCACACCTTTAGTAATATGGTACCCCTCCCACAAACCTTTAGTAATATGGTACCCCTCCCCCCACACCTTTAGTAATTTGGTACCCCTCCCCCCACACCTTTAATAATATGGTACCCCTCCCCTAACACATTTAGTAATATGGTACCCCTCCCCCAACACATTTAGTAATATGGTACCCCTCCCCCAACACATTTAGTAATATGGTACCCCTCCCCCAACACATTTAGTAATATGGTACCCCTCCCGCAACACCTTTAGTAATATGGTACCCCTTTCCCCCCTCTCCCCCCACCTTTAGTAATATGGTACCCCTCCCCCACATTTAGCAATATGGTACCCCTCCCCCAACACATTTAGCAATATGGTACCTCTCCCCCACATTTAGTAATATGGTACCCCTCCCCCAACACCTTTAGTAATATGGTACCCCTTTCCCCCCTCTCCCCCCACCTTTAGTAATATGGTACCGCTCTCCCCCACATTTAGTAATATGGTACCCCTGTCCCCCACATCTAGTAATATGGTACCCCTCTCCCCCCTCTCCCCACACCTCTAATAATATGGTACCCCTCTCCCCACAGCTCTACTAATATGGTACCCCTCTCCCTACACCTCTAGTAATATGGTACCCCTCCCACACCTTTAGTAATATGGTACCCCTCCCCCAAAACATTTAGTAATATGGTACCCCTCCCCCCACCTTTAGTAATATGGTACCCCTCCCCCAACACCTTTAGTAATATGGTACCCCTCCCCTCAGACATTTAGTAATATGGTACCCCTCCCCCACCTCTAGTAATATGGTACCCCTCTCCCCCACATCTAGTAATATGGTACCCCTCTCCCACCTCTAGTAATATGGTAACTCTCCCCACACCTCTAGTAATATGGTACCCCTCTCCCCACAGCTCTAATAATATGGTACCCCTCCCCCACCTCTACTAATATGGTACCCCTCTCCCTACACCTCTAGTAATATGGTACCCCTCCCACACCTTTAGTAATATGGTACCCCTCCCCCAAAACATTTAGTAATATGGTACCCCTCCCCCCACCTTTAGTAATATGGTACCCCTCCCCCAACACCTTTAGTAATATGGTACCCCTCCCCTCACAAATTTAGTAATATGGTACCCCTCCCCCACCTCTAGTAATATGGTACCCCTCTCCCCCACATCTAGTAATATGGTACCCCTCTCCCACCTCTAGTAATATGGTAACTCTCCCCCACATTTAGTAATATGGTACCCCTCTCCCCCACATTTAGTAATATGGTACCCCTCTCCCCCACATTTAGTAATATGGTACCCCTCCCCAAACACATGTAGTAATATGGTACCCCTCCCCCCACACCTTCAGTAATATGGTACCCCTCCCCCCACACCTTTAGTAATATGGTACCCCTCCCACAAACCTTTAGTAATATGGTACCCCTCCCCCCACACCTTTAGTAATTTGGTACCCCTCCCCCCACACCTTTAATAATATGGTACCCCTCCCCTAACACATTTAGTAATATGGTACCCCTCCCCCAACACATTTAGTAATATGGTACCCCTCCCCCAACACATTTAGTAATATGGTACCCCTCCCCCAACACATTTAGTAATATGGTACCCCTCCCGCAACACCTTTAGTAATATGGTACCCCTTTCCCCCCTCTCCCCCCACCTTTAGTAATATGGTACCCCTTTCCCCCCTCTCCCCCCACCTTTAGTAATATGGTACCCCTCCCCCACATTTAGCAATATGGTACCCCTCCCCCAACACATTTAGCAATATGGTACCTCTCCCCCACATTTAATACTATGGTACCCCTCCCCCAACACCTTTAGTAATATGGTACCCCTTTCCCCCCTCTCCCCCCACCTTTAGTAATATGGTACCGCTCTCCCCCACATTTAGTAATATGGTACCCCTGTCCCCCACATCTAGTAATATGGTACCCCTCTCCCCCCTCTCCCCAAACCTCTAATAATATGGTACACCTCTCCCCACAACTCTACTAATATGGTACCCCTCCCCAACACCTTTAGTAATGTGGTACCCCTCCCCCACCTCTACTAATATGGTACCCCTCTCCCCACACCTTTAGTAACATGGTAAATCTCCCCACACCTCTAGTAATATGGTACCCCTCTCCCCACAGCTCTAATAATATGGTGCCCCTCTCCCCACAGCTCTACTAATATGGTGCCCCTCCACCCACACCTTTAGGAATATGGTACCCCTCCCCACACCTCTACTAATATGGTACCCCTCCCCAACACCTTTAGTAATATGGTACTCCTCCCCCACCTCTACTAATATGGTACCCCTCTCCCTGCACCTTTAGTAATATGGTACCCCTCCCCCACCTCTACTAATATGGTACCAATCTCCCTAAACCTTTAGTAATATGGTACCCCTCTCCCTACACCTTTAGTAATATGGTACCCCTCCCCCACCTCTACTAATATGGTACCAATCTCCCTAAACCTTTAGTAATATGGTACCCCTCTCCCCACACCTGTAATAATATGGTACCCCTCCCCACACCTCTGCTAATATGGTACCCCTCTCCCCAAAGCTCTACTAATATGGTACCCCTCCCCCAACACATTTAGTAATATGGTACCCCTCCCCCACACCTCTAATAATATGGTACCCCTCCCCCACACCTCTAGTAAAATGGTACCCCTTCCCCACCTCTAAGAATATGGTACCCCTCCCCCACACCTTTAGTAATATGGTACCCCTCCCCACACCTCTAATAATATGGTACCCCTCCCCACACCTCTAATAATATGGTACCCCTCCCCCAACACATTTAGTAATATGGTACCCCTCCCCCACACCTCTAATAATATGGTACCCCTCCCCACACCTTTAGTAATATGGTACCCCTCCCCAAACACATTTAGTGATATGGTACCCCTCCCCCCACACCTTTAGTAATATGGTACCCCTCCCCCCACACCTTTAGTAATATGGTACCCCTCCCACAAACCTTTAGTAATATGGTACCTCTCTCCCCACACCTCTAATAATATGGTACCCCCTCCCCACACCTCTGCTAATATGGTACCCCTCTCCCCACAGCTCTACTAATATGGTACCCCTCCCCCAACACATTTAGTAATTTGGTACCCCTCCCCCACACCTCTAATAATATGGTACCCCTCCCACACCTTTAGTAATATGGTACCCCTCCCCCACCTCTAGTAAAATGGTACCCCTTCCCCACCTCTAAGAATATGGTACCCCTCCCCCACACCTTTAGTAATATGGTACCCCTCCCCACACCTCTCATAATATGGTACCCCTCCCCACACCTCTAATAATATGGTACCCCTCCCCCAACACATTTAGTAATATGGTACCCCTCCCCCACACCTCTAATAATATGGTACCCCTCCACACACCTTTAGTAATATGGTACCCCTCCCCCCACACCTTTAGTAATATGGTACCCCTCCCCCCACACCTTTAGTAATATGGTACCCCTCCCACAAACCTTTAGTAATATGGTACCCCTCCCCCCACACCTTTAGTAATATGGTACCCCTCCCCCCACACCTTTAATAATATGGTACCCCTGTCCCCCACATCTAGTAATATGGTACCCCTCTCCCTCCCCACACCTTTAGTAATATGGTACCCCTCCCCCCACACCTTTAGTAATATGGTACCCCTCCCACAAACCTTTAGTAATATGGTACCCCTCCCCCCTAACCTTTAGTAATATGGTACCCCTCTCCCCCACATTTAGTAATATGGTACCCCTGTCCCCCACATCTAGTAATATGGTACCCCTCTCCCCCCTCTCCCCACACCTCTAATAATATGGTACCCCTCTCCCCACAGCTCTACTAATATGGTACCCCTCCCCAACACCTTTAGTAATATGGTACCCCTCCCCCACATTTACTAATATGGTACCCCTCTCCCCACACCTTTAGTAACATGGTAAATCTCCCCAAACCTCTAGTAATATGGTACCCCTCTCCCCACAGCTCCAATAATATGGTGCCCCTCTCCCCACAGCTCTACTAATATGGTGCCCCTCCCCCCACACCTTTAGGAATATGGTACCCCTCCCCACACCTCTACTAATATGGTACTCCTCCCCCACCTCTACTAATATGGTACCCCTCTCCCTACACCTTTAGTAATATGGTACCCCTCCCCCACCTCTACTAATATGGTACCAATCTCCCTAAACCTTTAGTAATATGGTACCCCTCTCCCTACACCTTTAGTAATATGGTACCTCTCTCCCCACACCTCTAATAATATGGTACCCCTCCCCACACCTCTGCTAATATGGTACCCCTCTCCCCACAGCTCTACTAATATGGTACCCCTCCCCCAACACATTTAGTAATATGGTACCCCTCCCCCACACCTCTAATAATATGGTACCCCTCCCCACACCTTTAGTAATATGGTACCCCTCCCCCACCTCTAGTAAAATGGTACCCCTTCCCCACCTCTAAGAATATGGTACCCCTCCCCCACACCTTTAGTAATATGGTACCCCTCCCCACACCTCTAATAATATGGTACCCCTCCCCACACCTCTAATAATATGGTACCCCCCCCCAACACATTTAGTAATATGGTACCCCTCCCCCACCTCTAGTAATATGGTACCCCTCTCCCACCTCTAGTAATATGGTAACTCTCCCCCACATTTAGTAATATGGTACCCCTCTCCCCCACATTTAGTAATATGGTACCCCTCTCCCCCACATTTAGTAATATGGTACCCCTCCCCAAACACATTTAGTAATATGGTACCCCTCCCCCCACACCTTCAGTAATATGGTACCCCTCCCCCCACACCTTTAGTAATATGGTACCCCTCCCACAAACCTTTAGTAATATGGTACCCCTCCCCCCACACCTTTAGTAATTTGGTACCCCTCCCCCCACACCTTTAATAATATGGTACCCCTCCCCTAACACATTTAGTAATATGGTACCCCTCCCCCAACACATTTAGTAATATGGTACCCCTCCCCCAACACATTTAGTAATATGGTACCCCTCCCGCAACACCTTTAGTAATATGGTACCCCTTTCCCCCCTCTCCCCCCACCTTTAGTAATATGGTACCCCTCCCCCACATTTAGCAATATGGTACCCCTCCCCCAACACATTTAGCAATATGGTACCTCTCCCCCACATTTAGTACTATGGTACCCCTCCCCCAACACCTTTAGTAATATGGTACCCCTTTCCCCCCTCTCCCCCCACCTTTAGTAATATGGTACCGCTCTCCCCCACATTTAGTAATATGGTACCCCTGTCCCCCACATCTAGTAATATGGTACCCCTCTCCCCCCTCTCCCCAAACCTCTAATAATATGGTACCCCTCTCCCCACAGCTCTACTAATATGGTACCCCTCCCCAACACCTTTAGTAATATGGTACCCCTCCCCCACATTTACTAATATGGTACCCCTCTCCCCACACCTTTAGTAACATGGTAAATCTCCCCAAACCTCTAGTAATATGGTACCCCTCTCCCCACAGCTCCAATAATATGGTGCCCCTCTCCCCACAGCTCTACTAATATGGTGCCCCTCCCCCCACACCTTTAGGAATATGGTACCCCTCCCCACACCTCTACTAATATGATACTCCTCCCCCACCTCTACTAATATGGTACCCCTCTCCCTACACCTTTAGTAATATGGTACCCCTCCCCCACCTCTACTAATATGGTACCAATCTCCCTAAAACTTTAGTAATATGGTACCCCTCTCCCTACACCTTTAGTAATATGGTACCTCTCTCCCCACACCTATAATAATATGGTACCCCTCCCCACACCTCTGCTAATATGGTACCCCTCTCCCCACAGCTCTACTAATATGGTACCCCTCCCCCAACACATTTAGTAATATGGTACCCCTCCCCCACACCTCTAATAATATGGTACCCCATCCCACACCTTTAGTAATATGGTACCCCTCCCCCACCTCTAGTAAAATGGTACCCCTTCCCCACCTCTAAGAATATGGTACCCCTCCCCCACACCTTTAGTAATATGGTACCCCTCCCCACACCTCTAATAATATGGTACCCCTCCCCACACCTCTAATAATATGGTACCCCCCCCCAACACATTTAGTAATATGGTACCCCTCCCCCACCTCTAGTAATATGGTACCCCTCTCCCCCACATCTAGTAATATGGTACCCCTCTCCCACCTCTAGTAATATGGTAACTCTCCCCCACATTTAGTAATATGGTACCCCTCTCCCCCACATTTAGTAATATGGTACCCCTCTCCCCCACATTTAGTAATATGGTACCCCTCCCCAAACACATTTAGTAATATGGTACCCCTCCCCCCACACCTTCAGTAATATGGTACCCCTCCCCCCACACCTTTAGTAATATGGTACCCCTCCCACAAACCTTTAGTAATATGGTACCCCTCCCCCCACACCTTTAGTAATTTGGTACCCCTCCCCCCACACCTTTAATAATATGGTACCCCTCCCCTAACACATTTAGTAATATGGTACCCCTCCCCCAACACATTTAGTAATATGGTACCCCTCCCCCAACACATTTAGTAATATGGTACCCCTCCCCCAACACATTTAGTAATATGGTACCCCTCCCGCAACACCTTTAGTAATATGGTACCCCTTTCCCCCCTCTCCCCCCACCTTTAGTAATATGGTACCCCTCCCCCACATTTAGCAATATGGTACCCCTCCCCCAACACATTTAGCAATATGGTACCTCTCCCCCACATTTAGTACTATGGTACCCCTCCCCCAACACCTTTAGTAATATGGTACCCCTTTCCCCCTCTCCCCCCACCTTTAGTAATATGGTACCGCTCTCCCCCACATTTAGTAATATGGTACCCCTGTCCCCCACATCTAGTAATATGGTACCCCTCTCCCCCCTCTCCCCAAACCTCTAATAATATGGTACCCCTCTCCCCACAGCTCTACTAATATGGTACCCCTCCCCAACACCTTTAGTAATATGGTACCCCTCCCCCACATTTACTAATATGGTACCCCTCTCCCCACACCTTTAGTAACATGGTAAATCTCCCCAAACCTCTAGTAATATGGTACCCCTCTCCCCACAGCTCCAATAATATGGTGCCCCTCTCCCCACAGCTCTACTAATATGGTGCCCCTCCCCCCACACCTTTAGGAATATGGTACCCCTCCCCACACCTCTACTAATATGGTACTCCTCCCCCACCTCTACTAATATGGTACCCCTCTCCCTACACCTTTAGTAATATGGTACCCCTCCCCCACCTCTACTAATATGGTACCAATCTCCCTAAAACTTTAGTAATATGGTACCCCTCTCCCTACACCTTTAGTAATATGGTACCTCTCTCCCCACACCTATAATAATATGGTACCCCTCCCCACACCTCTGCTAATATGGTACCCCTCTCCCCACAGCTCTACTAATATGGTACCCCTCCCCCAACACATTTAGTAATATGGTACCCCTCCCCCACACCTCTAATAATATGGTACCCCTCCCCACACCTTTAGTAATATGGTACCCCTCCCCCACCTCTAGTAAAATGGTACCCCTTCCCCACCTCTAAGAATATGGTACCCCTCCCCCACACCTTTAGTAATATGGTACCCCTCCCCACACCTCTAATAATATGGTACCCCTCCCCACACCTCTAATAATATGGTACCCCCCCCCAACACATTTAGTAATATGGTACCCCTCCCCCACCTCTAGTAATATGGTACCCCTCTCCCCCACATCTAGTAATATGGTACCCCTCTCCCACCTCTAGTAATATGGTAACTCTCCCCCACATTTAGTAATATGGTACCCCTCTCCCCCACATTTAGTAATATGGTACCCCTCTCCCCCACATTTAGTAATATGGTACCCCTCCCCAAACACATTTAGTAATATGGTACCCCTCCCCCCACACCTTCAGTAATATGGTACCCCTCCCCCCACACCTTTAGTAATATGGTACCCCTCCCACAAACCTTTAGTAATATGGTACCCCTCCCCCCACACCTTTAGTAATTTGGTACCCCTCCCCCCACACCTTTAATAATATGGTACCCCTCCCCTAACACATTTAGTAATATGGTACCCCTCCCCCAACACATTTAGTAATATGGTACCCCTCCCCCAACACATTTAGTAATATGGTACCCCTCCCCCAACACATTTAGTAATATGGTACCCCTCCCGCAACACCTTTAGTAATATGGTACCCCTTTCCCCCCTCTCCCCCCACCTTTAGTAATATGGTACCCCTCCCCCACATTTAGCAATATGGTACCCCTCCCCCAACACATTTAGCAATATGGTACCTCTCCCCCACATTTAGTACTATGGTACCCCTCCCCCAACACCTTTAGTAATATGGTACCCCTTTCCCCCTCTCCCCCCACCTTTAGTAATATGGTACCGCTCTCCCCCACATTTAGTAATATGGTACCCCTGTCCCCCACATCTAGTAATATGGTACCCCTCTCCCCCCTCTCCCCAAACCTCTAATAATATGGTACACCTCTCCCCACAACTCTACTAATATGGTACCCCTCCCCAACACCTTTAGTAATGTGGTACCCCTCCCCCACCTCTACTAATATGGTACCCCTCTCCCCACACCTTTAGTAACATGGTAAATCTCCCCACACCTCTAGTAATATGGTACCCCTCTCCCCACAGCTCTAATAATATGGTGCCCCTCTCCCCACAGCTCTACTAATATGGTGCCCCTCCACCCACACCTTTAGGAATATGGTACCCCTCCCCACACCTCTACTAATATGGTACCCCTCCCCAACACCTTTAGTAATATGGTACTCCTCCCCCACCTCTACTAATATGGTACCCCTCTCCCTGCACCTTTAGTAATATGGTACCCCTCCCCCACCTCTACTAATATGGTACCAATCTCCCTAAACCTTTAGTAATATGGTACCCCTCTCCCTACACCTTTAGTAATATGGTACCCCTCCCCCACCTCTACTAATATGGTACCAATCTCCCTAAACCTTTAGTAATATGGTACCCCTCTCCCCACACCTGTAATAATATGGTACCCCTCCCCACACCTCTGCTAATATGGTACCCCTTTCCCCAAAGCTCTACTAATATGGTACCCCTCCCCCAACACATTTAGTAATATGGTACCCCTCCCCCACACCTCTAATAATATGGTACCCCTCCCCCACACCTCTAGTAAAATGGTACCCCTTCCCCACCTCTAAGAATATGGTACCCCTCCCCCACACCTTTAGTAATATGGTACCCCTCCCCACACCTCTAATAATATGGTACCCCTCCCCACACCTCTAATAATATGGTACCCCTCCCCCAACACATTTAGTAATATGGTACCCCTCCCCCACACCTCTAATAATATGGTACCCCTCCCCACACCTTTAGTAATATGGTACCCCTCCCCAAACACATTTAGTGATATGGTACCCCTCCCCCCACACCTTTAGTAATATGGTACCCCTCCCCCCACACCTTTAGTAATATGGTACCCCTCCCACAAACCTTTAGTAATATGGTACCTCTCTCCCCACACCTCTAATAATATGGTACCCCCTCCCCACACCTCTGCTAATATGGTACCCCTCTCCCCACAGCTCTACTAATATGGTACCCCTCCCCCAACACATTTAGTAATTTGGTACCCCTCCCCCACACCTCTAATAATATGGTACCCCTCCCACACCTTTAGTAATATGGTACCCCTCCCCCACCTCTAGTAAAATGGTACCCCTTCCCCACCTCTAAGAATATGGTACCCCTCCCCCACACCTTTAGTAATATGGTACCCCTCCCCACACCTCTCATAATATGGTACCCCTCCCCACACCTCTAATAATATGGTACCCCTCCCCCAACACATTTAGTAATATGGTACCCCTCCCCCACACCTCTAATAATATGGTACCCCTCCACACACCTTTAGTAATATGGTACCCCTCCCCCCACACCTTTAGTAATATGGTACCCCTCCCCCCACACCTTTAGTAATATGGTACCCCTCCCACAAACCTTTAGTAATATGGTACCCCTCCCCCCACACCTTTAGTAATATGGTACCCCTCCCCCCACACCTTTAATAATATGGTACCCCTGTCCCCCACATCTAGTAATATGGTACCCCTCTCCCTCCCCACACCTTTAGTAATATGGTACCCCTCCCCCCACACCTTTAGTAATATGGTACCCCTCCCACAAACCTTTAGTAATATGGTACCCCTCCCCCCTAACCTTTAGTAATATGGTACCCCTCTCCCCCACATTTAGTAATATGGTACCCCTGTCCCCCACATCTAGTAATATGGTACCCCTCTCCCCCCATCCCCACACCTCTAATAATATGGTACCCCTCTCCCCACAGCTCTACTAATATGGTACCCCTCCCCAACACCTTTAGTAATATGGTACCCCTCCCCCACATTTACTAATATGGTACCCCTCTCCCCACACCTTTAGTAACATGGTAAATCTCCCCAAACCTCTAGTAATATGGTACCCCTCTCCCCACAGCTCCAATAATATGGTGCCCCTCTCCCCACAGCTCTACTAATATGGTGCCCCTCCCCCCACACCTTTAGGAATATGGTACCCCTCCCCACACCTCTACTAATATGGTACTCCTCCCCCACCTCTACTAATATGGTACCCCTCTCCCTACACCTTTAGTAATATGGTACCCCTCCCCCACCTCTACTAATATGGTACCAATCTCCCTAAACCTTTAGTAATATGGTACCCCTCTCCCTACACCTTTAGTAATATGGTACCTCTCTCCCCACACCTCTAATAATATGGTACCCCTCCCCACAGCTCTACTAATATGGTACCCCTCCCCCAACACATTTAGTAATATGGTACCCCTCCCCCACACGTCTAATAATATGGTACCCCTCCCCACACCTTTAGTAATATGGTACCCCTCCCCCACCTCTAGTAAAATGGTACCCCTTCCCCACCTCTAAGAATATGGTACCCCTCCCCCACACCTTTAGTAATATGGTACCCCTCCCCACACCTCTAATAATATGGTACCCCTCCCCACAACTCTAATAATATGGTACCCCCCCCCCAACACATTTAGTAATATGGTACCTCTCCCCCACACCTCTAATAATATGGTACCCCTCCCCACACCTTTAGTAATATGGTACCCCTCCCCCACCTCTAGTAAAATGGTACCCCTCCCCACCTCTAATAATATGGTACCCCTCCCCCACACCTTTAGTAATATGGTACCCCTCCCCCACCTCTAGTAAAATGGTACCCCTTCCCCACCTCTAAGAATATGGTACCCCTCCCCCACACCTTTAGTAATATGGTACCCCTCCCCACACCTCTCATAATATGGTACCCCTCCCCACACCTCTAATAATATGGTACCCCTCCCCCAACACATTTAGTAATATGGTACCCCTCCCCCACACCTCTAATAATATGGTACCCCTCCACACACCTTTAGTAATATGGTACCCCTCCCCCCACACCTTTAGTAATATGGTACCCCTCCCCCCACACCTTTAGTAATATGGTACCCCTCCCACAAACCTTTAGTAATATGGTACCCCTCCCCCCACACCTTTAGTAATATGGTACCCCTCCCCCCACACCTTTAATAATATGGTACCCCTGTCCCCCACATCTAGTAATATGGTACCCCTCTCCCTCCCCACACCTTTAGTAATATGGTACCCCTCCCCCCACACCTTTAGTAATATGGTACCCCTCCCACAAACCTTTAGTAATATGGTACCCCTCCCCCCTAACCTTTAGTAATATGGTACCCCTCTCCCCCACATTTAGTAATATGGTACCCCTGTCCCCCACATCTAGTAATATGGTACCCCTCTCCCCCCTCTCCCCACACCTCTAATAATATGGTACCCCTCTCCCCACAGCTCTACTAATATGGTACCCCTCCCCAACACCTTTAGTAATATGGTACCCCTCCCCCACATTTACTAATATGGTACCCCTCTCCCCACACCTTTAGTAACATGGTAAATCTCCCCAAACCTCTAGTAATATGGTACCCCTCTCCCCACAGCTCCAATAATATGGTGCCCCTCTCCCCACAGCTCTACTAATATGGTGCCCCTCCCCCCACACCTTTAGGAATATGGTACCCCTCCCCACACCTCTACTAATATGGTACTCCTCCCCCACCTCTACTAATATGGTACCCCTCTCCCTACACCTTTAGTAATATGGTACCCCTCCCCCACCTCTACTAATATGGTACCAATCTCCCTAAACCTTTAGTAATATGGTACCCCTCTCCCTACACCTTTAGTAATATGGTACCTCTCTCCCCACACCTCTAATAATATGGTACCCCTCCCCACACCTCTGCTAATATGGTACCCCTCTCCCCACAGCTCTACTAATATGGTACCCCTCCCCCAACACATTTAGTAATATGGTACCCCTCCCCCACACCTCTAATAATATGGTACCCCTCCCCACACCTTTAGTAATATGGTACCCCTCCCCCACCTCTAGTAAAATGGTACCCCTTCCCCACCTCTAAGAATATGGTACCCCTCCCCCACACCTTTAGTAATATGGTACCCCTCCCCACACCTCTAATAATATGGTACCCCTCCCCACACCTCTAATAATATGGTACCCCCCCCCCAACACATTTAGTAATATGGTACCCCTCCCCCACCTCTAGTAATATGGTACCCCTCTCCCCCACATCTAGTAATATGGTACCCCTCTCCCACCTCTAGTAATATGGTAACTCTCCCCCACATTTAGTAATATGGTACCCCTCTCCCCCACATTTAGTAATATGGTACCCCTCTCCCCCACATTTAGTAATATGGTACCCCTCCCCAAACACATTTAGTAATATGGTACCCCTCCCCCCACACCTTCAGTAATATGGTACCCCTCCCCCCACACCTTTAGTAATATGGTACCCCTCCCACAAACCTTTAGTAATATGGTACCCCTCCCCCCACACCTTTAGTAATTTGGTACCCCTCCCCCCACACCTTTAATAATATGGTACCCCTCCCCTAACACATTTAGTAATATGGTACCCCTCCCCCAACACATTTAGTAATATGGTACCCCTCCCCCAACACATTTAGTAATATGGTACCCCTCCCGCAACACCTTTAGTAATATGGTACCCCTTTCCCCCCTCTCCCCCCACCTTTAGTAATATGGTACCCCTCCCCCACATTTAGCAATATGGTACCCCTCCCCCAACACATTTAGCAATATGGTACCTCTCCCCCACATTTAGTACTATGGTACCCCTCCCCCAACACCTTTAGTAATATGGTACCCCTTTCCCCCCTCTCCCCCCACCTTTAGTAATATGGTACCGCTCTCCCCCACATTTAGTAATATGGTACCCCTGTCCCCCACATCTAGTAATATGGTACCCCTCTCCCCCCTCTCCCCAAACCTCTAATAATATGGTACCCCTCTCCCCACAGCTCTACTAATATGGTACCCCTCCCCAACACCTTTAGTAATATGGTACCCCTCCCCCACATTTACTAATATGGTACCCCTCTCCCCACACCTTTAGTAACATGGTAAATCTCCCCAAACCTCTAGTAATATGGTACCCCTCTCCCCACAGCTCCAATAATATGGTGCCCCTCTCCCCACAGCTCTACTAATATGGTGCCCCTCCCCCCACACCTTTAGGAATATGGTACCCCTCCCCACACCTCTACTAATATGATACTCCTCCCCCACCTCTACTAATATGGTACCCCTCTCCCTACACCTTTAGTAATATGGTACCCCTCCCCCACCTCTACTAATATGGTACCAATCTCCCTAAAACTTTAGTAATATGGTACCCCTCTCCCTACACCTTTAGTAATATGGTACCTCTCTCCCCACACCTATAATAATATGGTACCCCTCCCCACACCTCTGCTAATATGGTACCCCTCTCCCCACAGCTCTACTAATATGGTACCCCTCCCCCAACACATTTAGTAATATGGTACCCCTCCCCCACACCTCTAATAATATGGTACCCCTCCCCACACCTTTAGTAATATGGTACCCCTCCCCCACCTCTAGTAAAATGGTACCCCTTCCCCACCTCTAAGAATATGGTACCCCTCCCCCACACCTTTAGTAATATGGTACCCCTCCCCACACCTCTAATAATATGGTACCCCTCCCCACACCTCTAATAATATGGTACCCCCCCCCAACACATTTAGTAATATGGTACCCCTCCCCCACCTCTAGTAATATGGTACCCCTCTCCCCCACATCTAGTAATATGGTACCCCTCTCCCACCTCTAGTAATATGGTAACTCTCCCCCACATTTAGTAATATGGTACCCCTCTCCCCCACATTTAGTAATATGGTACCCCTCTCCCCCACATTTAGTAATATGGTACCCCTCCCCAAACACATTTAGTAATATGGTACCCCTCCCCCCACACCTTCAGTAATATGGTACCCCTCCCCCCACACCTTTAGTAATATGGTACCCCTCCCACAAACCTTTAGTAATATGGTACCCCTCCCCCCACACCTTTAGTAATTTGGTACCCCTCCCCCCACACCTTTAATAATATGGTACCCCTCCCCTAACACATTTAGTAATATGGTACCCCTCCCCCAACACATTTAGTAATATGGTACCCCTCCCCCAACACATTTAGTAATATGGTACCCCTCCCCCAACACATTTAGTAATATGGTACCCCTCCCGCAACACCTTTAGTAATATGGTACCCCTTTCCCCCCTCTCCCCCCACCTTTAGTAATATGGTACCCCTCCCCCACATTTAGCAATATGGTACCCCTCCCCCAACACATTTAGCAATATGGTACCTCTCCCCCACATTTAGTACTATGGTACCCCTCCCCCAACACCTTTAGTAATATGGTACCCCTTTCCCCCTCTCCCCCCACCTTTAGTAATATGGTACCGCTCTCCCCCACATTTAGTAATATGGTACCCCTGTCCCCCACATCTAGTAATATGGTACCCCTCTCCCCCCTCTCCCCAAACCTCTAATAATATGGTACCCCTCTCCCCACAGCTCTACTAATATGGTACCCCTCCCCAACACCTTTAGTAATATGGTACCCCTCCCCCACATTTACTAATATGGTACCCCTCTCCCCACACCTTTAGTAACATGGTAAATCTCCCCAAACCTCTAGTAATATGGTACCCCTCTCCCCACAGCTCCAATAATATGGTGCCCCTCTCCCCACAGCTCTACTAATATGGTGCCCCTCCCCCCACACCTTTAGGAATATGGTACCCCTCCCCACACCTCTACTAATATGGTACTCCTCCCCCACCTCTACTAATATGGTACCCCTCTCCCTACACCTTTAGTAATATGGTACCCCTCCCCCACCTCTACTAATATGGTACCAATCTCCCTAAAACTTTAGTAATATGGTACCCCTCTCCCTACACCTTTAGTAATATGGTACCTCTCTCCCCACACCTATAATAATATGGTACCCCTCCCCACACCTCTGCTAATATGGTACCCCTCTCCCCACAGCTCTACTAATATGGTACCCCTCCCCCAACACATTTAGTAATATGGTACCCCTCCCCCACACCTCTAATAATATGGTACCCCTCCCCACACCTTTAGTAATATGGTACCCCTCCCCCACCTCTAGTAAAATGGTACCCCTTCCCCACCTCTAAGAATATGGTACCCCTCCCCCACACCTTTAGTAATATGGTACCCCTCCCCACACCTCTAATAATATGGTACCCCTCCCCACACCTCTAATAATATGGTACCCCCCCCCAACACATTTAGTAATATGGTACCCCTCCCCCACCTCTAGTAATATGGTACCCCTCTCCCCCACATCTAGTAATATGGTACCCCTCTCCCACCTCTAGTAATATGGTAACTCTCCCCCACATTTAGTAATATGGTACCCCTCTCCCCCACATTTAGTAATATGGTACCCCTCTCCCCCACATTTAGTAATATGGTACCCCTCCCCAAACACATTTAGTAATATGGTACCCCTCCCCCCACACCTTCAGTAATATGGTACCCCTCCCCCCACACCTTTAGTAATATGGTACCCCTCCCACAAACCTTTAGTAATATGGTACCCCTCCCCCCACACCTTTAGTAATTTGGTACCCCTCCCCCCACACCTTTAATAATATGGTACCCCTCCCCTAACACATTTAGTAATATGGTACCCCTCCCCCAACACATTTAGTAATATGGTACCCCTCCCCCAACACATTTAGTAATATGGTACCCCTCCCCCAACACATTTAGTAATATGGTACCCCTCCCGCAACACCTTTAGTAATATGGTACCCCTTTCCCCCCTCTCCCCCCACCTTTAGTAATATGGTACCCCTCCCCCACATTTAGCAATATGGTACCCCTCCCCCAACACATTTAGCAATATGGTACCTCTCCCCCACATTTAGTACTATGGTACCCCTCCCCCAACACCTTTAGTAATATGGTACCCCTTTCCCCCTCTCCCCCCACCTTTAGTAATATGGTACCGCTCTCCCCCACATTTAGTAATATGGTACCCCTGTCCCCCACATCTAGTAATATGGTACCCCTCTCCCCCCTCTCCCCAAACCTCTAATAATATGGTACACCTCTCCCCACAACTCTACTAATATGGTACCCCTCCCCAACACCTTTAGTAATGTGGTACCCCTCCCCCACCTCTACTAATATGGTACCCCTCTCCCCACACCTTTAGTAACATGGTAAATCTCCCCACACCTCTAGTAATATGGTACCCCTCTCCCCACAGCTCTAATAATATGGTGCCCCTCTCCCCACAGCTCTACTAATATGGTGCCCCTCCACCCACACCTTTAGGAATATGGTACCCCTCCCCACACCTCTACTAATATGGTACCCCTCCCCAACACCTTTAGTAATATGGTACTCCTCCCCCACCTCTACTAATATGGTACCCCTCTCCCTGCACCTTTAGTAATATGGTACCCCTCCCCCACCTCTACTAATATGGTACCAATCTCCCTAAACCTTTAGTAATATGGTACCCCTCTCCCTACACCTTTAGTAATATGGTACCCCTCCCCCACCTCTACTAATATGGTACCAATCTCCCTAAACCTTTAGTAATATGGTACCCCTCTCCCCACACCTGTAATAATATGGTACCCCTCCCCACACCTCTGCTAATATGGTACCCCTTTCCCCAAAGCTCTACTAATATGGTACCCCTCCCCCAACACATTTAGTAATATGGTACCCCTCCCCCACACCTCTAATAATATGGTACCCCTCCCCCACACCTCTAGTAAAATGGTACCCCTTCCCCACCTCTAAGAATATGGTACCCCTCCCCCACACCTTTAGTAATATGGTACCCCTCCCCACACCTCTAATAATATGGTACCCCTCCCCACACCTCTAATAATATGGTACCCCTCCCCCAACACATTTAGTAATATGGTACCCCTCCCCCACACCTCTAATAATATGGTACCCCTCCCCACACCTTTAGTAATATGGTACCCCTCCCCAAACACATTTAGTGATATGGTACCCCTCCCCCCACACCTTTAGTAATATGGTACCCCTCCCCCCACACCTTTAGTAATATGGTACCCCTCCCACAAACCTTTAGTAATATGGTACCTCTCTCCCCACACCTCTAATAATATGGTACCCCCTCCCCACACCTCTGCTAATATGGTACCCCTCTCCCCACAGCTCTACTAATATGGTACCCCTCCCCCAACACATTTAGTAATTTGGTACCCCTCCCCCACACCTCTAATAATATGGTACCCCTCCCACACCTTTAGTAATATGGTACCCCTCCCCCACCTCTAGTAAAATGGTACCCCTTCCCCACCTCTAAGAATATGGTACCCCTCCCCCACACCTTTAGTAATATGGTACCCCTCCCCACACCTCTCATAATATGGTACCCCTCCCCACACCTCTAATAATATGGTACCCCTCCCCCAACACATTTAGTAATATGGTACCCCTCCCCCACACCTCTAATAATATGGTACCCCTCCACACACCTTTAGTAATATGGTACCCCTCCCCCCACACCTTTAGTAATATGGTACCCCTCCCCCCACACCTTTAGTAATATGGTACCCCTCCCACAAACCTTTAGTAATATGGTACCCCTCCCCCCACACCTTTAGTAATATGGTACCCCTCCCCCCACACCTTTAATAATATGGTACCCCTGTCCCCCACATCTAGTAATATGGTACCCCTCTCCCTCCCCACACCTTTAGTAATATGGTACCCCTCCCCCCACACCTTTAGTAATATGGTACCCCTCCCACAAACCTTTAGTAATATGGTACCCCTCCCCCCTAACCTTTAGTAATATGGTACCCCTCTCCCCCACATTTAGTAATATGGTACCCCTGTCCCCCACATCTAGTAATATGGTACCCCTCTCCCCCCTATCCCCACACCTCTAATAATATGGTACCCCTCTCCCCACAGCTCTACTAATATGGTACCCCTCCCCAACACCTTTAGTAATATGGTACCCCTCCCCCACATTTACTAATATGGTACCCCTCTCCCCACACCTTTAGTAACATGGTAAATCTCCCCAAACCTCTAGTAATATGGTACCCCTCTCCCCACAGCTCCAATAATATGGTGCCCCTCTCCCCACAGCTCTACTAATATGGTGCCCCTCCCCCCACACCTTTAGGAATATGGTACCCCTCCCCACACCTCTACTAATATGGTACTCCTCCCCCACCTCTACTAATATGGTACCCCTCTCCCTACACCTTTAGTAATATGGTACCCCTCCCCCACCTCTACTAATATGGTACCAATCTCCCTAAACCTTTAGTAATATGGTACCCCTCTCCCTACACCTTTAGTAATATGGTACCTCTCTCCCCACACCTCTAATAATATGGTACCCCTCCCCACACCTCTGCTAATATGGTACCCCTCTCCCCACAGCTCTACTAATATGGTACCCCTCCCCCAACACATTTAGTAATATGGTACCCCTCCCCCACACCTCTAATAATATGGTACCCCTCCCCACACCTTTAGTAATATGGTACCCCTCCCCCACCTCTAGTAAAATGGTACCCCTTCCCCACCTCTAAGAATATGGTACCCCTCCCCCACACCTTTAGTAATATGGTACCCCTCCCCACACCTCTAATAATATGGTACCCCTCCCCACACCTCTAATAATATGGTACCCCCCACCCAACACATTTAGTAATATGGTACCTCTCCCCCACACCTCTAATAATATGGTACCCCTCCCCACACCTTTAGTAAAATGGTACCCCTCCCCGACCTCTAATAATATGGTACCCCTGCCCCACACCTTTAGTAATATGGTACCCCTCCCCACACCTCTAATAATATGGTACCCCTCCCCCACACCTCTAATAATATGGTACCCCTCCCCACACCTCTAGTAATATGGTACCCCTCCCCCAACACATTTAGTAATATGGTACCCCTCCCCACACCTCTAATAATATGGTACCCCTCCCCCACACCTCTAATAATATGGTACCCCTCCCCCACACCTTTAGTAGTATGGTACCCCTCCCCACACCTCTAGTAATATGGTACCCCTCCCCCAACACATTTAGTAGTGTGGTACCCCTCCCCCAACACATTTAGTAATATGGTACCCCTCCCCCAACACATTTAGTAATATGGTACCCCTCCCCCAACACATTTAGTAACATGGTACCCCTCCCCCAACACATTTAGTAATATGGTACCCCTCCCCCAACACATTTAATAATATGTTACCCCTCCCCCCACACCTTTAGTAATATGGTTCCCCTCCCCCAACACATTTAGTAATATGGTACCCCTCCCCCCACACATTTAGTAATATGGTACCCCTCCCCCAACACATTTAGTAATATGGTACCCCTCCCCCCACACATTTAGTAATATGGTTCCCCTCCCCCCACACCTTTAGTAATATGGTACCCCTCCCCCAACACATTTAGTAATATGGTACCCCTCCCCCAACACATTTAGTAATATGGTACCCCTCCCCCAACACATTTAGTAATATGGTACCCCTCTCCCCACACCTTTAGTAATATGGTACCCCTCCCCCAACACATTTAGTAATATGGTACCCCTCTCCCCACACCTCTAATAATATGGTACCCCTCCCCACACCTTTAGTAATATGGTACCCCTCCCCCACCTCTAGTAAAATAGTACCCCTCTCCCCACACCTTTAGTAACATGGTACCCCTCCCACACCTCTAGTAATATGGTACCCCTCTTCCCACAGCTCTAATAATATGGTTCCCCTCCCCCACACCTTTAGTAATATGGTACCCCTCCCCCAACACATTTAGTAATATGGTACCCCTCCCCCAACACATTTAGTAATATGGTACCCCTCTCACCACACCTCTAATAATGTGGTACCCCTCCCCACACCTTTAGTAATATGGTACCCCTCCCCCACCTCTAGTAATATGGTACCCCTCTTCCCACAGCTCTAATAATATGGTTCCCCTCCCCCCACACCTTTAGTAAAATGGTACCCCTCTCCTCACACCTCTAGTAATATGGTAACTCTCCCACACCTCTGGTAAGGTGGTACCCATCCCCACGCCGCTATATTTATGGTACCCCTCTCCCCACACCTTTAGTAATATGGTACCCATCCCCCAACACCTTCAGTAATATGGTACCCCTCCCCCAACACCTTTAGTAATATGGTACCACTCTCCCCCCACATTTAGTAATATGGTACCCCTCTCCCCCCACATTTAGTAATATGGTACTCCTCCCACACACCTTTAGTAATATGGTACCCCTCCCCCCACACCTCTAATAATATGGTACCCCTCCCCATACCTTTAGTAATATGGTACCCTTCCCCCACCTCTAATAAAATAGTACCCCTCTCCCCACACCTTTAGTAATATGGTACCCCTCCCACACCTCTAATAATATGGTAACCCTCCCCACGCCTTTAGTAATATGGTACCCCTCCCCCACCTCTAGTAATATGGTACCCCTCCCCCCACACCTTTAGTAACATGGTACCCCTCCCCCACCTCTAGTAATATGGTACCCCTCCCCCCACACCTTTAGTAATATGGTACCCCTCCCCCACCTCTAGTAATATGGTACCCCTCTCCCCACACCTTTAGTAATATGGTACCCCTCCCACACATCTAGTAATATGGTACCCCTCCCCACGCCGCTATATTTAAGGTACCCCTCTCCCCACACCTTTAGTAATATGGTACCCCTCCCACACATCTAGTAATATGGTACCCCTCTCCCCACACCTTTAGTAATATGGTACCCCTCCCCCACCTCTAGTAAAATAGTACCCCTCTCCCCACACCTTTAGTAATATGGTACCCCTCCCCCACCTCTAGTAAAATTGTACCCCTCTCCCCACACCTTTAGTAATATGGTACCCCTCCCCCACCTCTAGTAATATGTTACCCCTCTCCCCACACCTTTAGTAATATGGTGCCCATCCCCCAACCCATTTAGTAATATGGTACACCTCCCAACGCCGCTATATTTATGGTACCCCTCTCCCCACACCTCTAGTAATATGGTACCCATAACCCAAATACATTTAGTAATATGGTACCCCTCTCCCTCCACAGTTAGTAATATGGTACCCCTCCCCCAACACATTTAGTAATATGGTACTCCTCCCTACACCTTTAGTAATATGGTACCTCTCCCCCACATTTAGTAATATGGTACCCCTCCCCCAACACATTTAGTAATATGGTACCCCTCTCCCCACACCTTTAGTAATATGGTACCCCTCCCCCAAAACATTTAGTAATATGGTACCTCTCTCCCCACACCTCTAATAATATGGTACCCCTCCCCACACCTTTAGTAATATGGTAACTCTCCCCACACCTCTAGTAATATGGTACCCCTCTCCCCACAGCTCTACTAATATGGTGCCCCTCCCCCCACACCTTTAGTAATATGGTACCCCTCCCCACACCTCTAGTAATATGTTACCCCTCCCCCAACACATTTAGTAATATGGTACCCCTCCCCCAAAACATGTAGTAATATGGTACCCCTCCCCAACACATTTAGTAATATGGTACCCCTCCCCCAACACATTTAGTAATATGGTACCCCTCCCCCCACACCTTTAGTAATATGGTACCCCTCCCCCAACACATTTAGTAATATGGTACCCCTCCCCCCACACCTTTAGTAATATGGTACCCCTCTCCCCACACCTCTAATAATATGGTAGCCCTCCCCATACATTTAGTAATATGGTACCCCTCTCCCCACACATTTAGTAATATGGTACCCCTCCCCCAACACATTTAGTAATATGGTACCCCTCCCCCCACACCTTTAGTAATATGGTACCCCTCCCCCAAAACATTTAGTAATATGGTACCCCTCCCCCACACACCTTCAGTAATGTGGTACTCCTCCCCCAACACATTTAGTAATATGGTACCCCTCCCCCCACACCTTTAGTAATATGGTACCCCTCCCCACATCTAGTAATATGGTACCCCTCTTCCCACAGCTCTAATAATATGGTGCCTCTCTCCCCACAGCTCTACTATTATGGTACCCCTCCCCCACATCTAGTAATATGGCGCCCCTCTCCCCACAGCTCTAATAATATGGTGCCCCTCCCCACACCTCTAGTAATATGGTACCCCTTCCACACATCTAGTAATATGGTACCCCTCCCCCCACACCTTTAGTAATATGGTACCCCTCCCCCACCTCTAGTAATATGGTAACTCTCCCACACCTCTGGTAATATGGTACCCATCCCCACGCCGCTATATTTATGGTACCCCTCTCCCCACACCTTTAGTAATATGGTACCCCTCCCCCCACACCTTTAGTAATATGGTACCCCTCCCCCACCTCTAGTAATATGGTACCCCTCTCCCCACACCTCTAGTAATATGGTAACTCTCCCACACCTCTGGTAAGGTGGTACCCATCCCCACGCCGCTATATTTATGGTACCCCTCTCCCCACACCTTTAGTAATATGGTACCCATCCCCCAACACCTTCAGTAATATGGTACCCCTCCCCCAACACCTTTAGTAATATGGTACCACTCTCCCCCCACATTTAGTAATATGGTACCCCTCTCCCCCCACATTTAGTAATATGGTACTCCTCCCACACACCTTTAGTAATATGGTACCCCTCCCCCCACACCTCTAATAATATGGTACCCCTCCCCATACCTTTAGTAATATGGTACCCTTCCCCCACCTCTAATAAAATAGTACCCCTCTCCCCACACCTTTAGTAATATGGTACCCCTCCCACACCTCTAATAATATGGTAACCCTCCCCACGCCTTTAGTAATATGGTACCCCTCCCCCACCTCTAGTAATATGGTACCCCTCCCCCCACACCTTTAGTAACATGGTACCCCTCCCCCACCTCTAGTAATATGGTACCCCTCCCCCCACACCTTTAGTAATATGGTACCCCTCCCCCACCTCTAGTAATATGGTACCCCTCTCCCCACACCTTTAGTAATATGGTACCCCTCCCACACATCTAGTAATATGGTACCCCTCCCCACGCCGCTATATTTAAGGTACCCCTCTCCCCACACCTTTAGTAATATGGTACCCCTCCCACACATCTAGTAATATGGTACCCCTCTCCCCACACCTTTAGTAATATGGTACCCCTCCCCCACCTCTAGTAAAATAGTACCCCTCTCCCCACACCTTTAGTAATATGGTACCCCTCCCCCACCTCTAGTAAAATAGTACCCCTCTCCCCACACCTTTAGTAATATGGTACCCCTCCCCCACCTCTAGTAATATGTTACCCCTCTCCCCACACCTTTAATAATATGGTGCCCATCCCCCAACCCATTTAGTAATATGGTACACCTCCCAACGCCGCTATATTTATGGTACCCCTCTCCCCACACCTCTAGTAATATGGTACCCATAACCCAAATACATTTAGTAATATGGTACCCCTCTCCCTCCACAGTTAGTAATATGGTACCCCTCCCCCAACACATTTAGTAATATGGTACTCCTCCCTACACCTTTAGTAATATGGTACCTCTCCCCCACATTTAGTAATATGGTACCCCTCCCCCAACACATTTAGTAATATGGTACCCCTCTCCCCACACCTTTAGTAATATGGTACCCCTCCCCCAAAACATTTAGTAATATGGTACCTCTCTCCCCACACCTCTAATAATATGGTACCCCTCCCCACACCTTTAGTAATATGGTAACTCTCCCCACACCTCTAGTAATATGGTACCCCTCTCCCCACAGCTCTACTAATATGGTGCCCCTCCCCCCACACCTTTAGTAATATGGTACCCCTCCCCACACCTCTAGTAATATGTTACCCCTCCCCCAACACATTTAGTAATATGGTACCCCTCCCCCAAAACATGTAGTAATATGGTACCCCTCCCCAACACATTTAGTAATATGGTACCCCTCCCCCAACACATTTAGTAATATGGTACCCCTCCCCCCACACCTTTAGTAATATGGTACCCCTCCCCCAACACATTTAGTAATATGGTACCCCTCCCCCCACACCTTTAGTAATATGGTACCCCTCTCCCCACACCTCTAATAATATGGTACCCCTCCCCATACATTTAGTAATATGGTACCCCTCTCCCCACACATTTAGTAATATGGTACCCCTCCCCCAACACATTTAGTAATATGGTACCCCTCCCCCCACACCTTTAGTAATATGGTACCCCTCCCCCAAAACATTTAGTAATATGGTACCCCTCCCCCACACACCTTCAGTAATGTGGTACTCCTCCCCCAACACATTTAGTAATATGGTACCCCTCCCCCCACACCTTTAGTAATATGGTACCCCTCTCCCCACACCTCTAATAATATGGTACTCCTCCCCACACCTTTAGTAATTTGGTACCCCTCCCCCACCTCTAGTAAAATGGTACACCTGTCCCCACACCTTTAGTAATATGGTACCCCTCCCCCACATCTAGTAATATGGTACCCCTCTCCCAATAGCTCTACTAATATGGTACCCCTCCCCCACATTTAGTAATATGGTGCCCCTCTCCCCACAGCTCTAATAATATGGTGCCCCTCCCCACACTTCTAGTAATATGTTAATTCTACCCACACCTCTAGTACCTCTAGTACCCCTCCCCCCACACCTTTAGTAAAATGGTACCCCTCCCCCACTTCTAGTAATATGGTACCCATCCCCCAACACATTTAGTAATATGGTACCCCTCTCCCCCCACATTTAGTAATATGGTACCCCTCTCCCCCCACACCTTTAGTAATATGGTACCCCTCCCCACACCTCTAGTAATATGGTACCCCTCTGCCCACACCTTTAGTAAGATGGTGCCCCTCCCACAACACATTTAGTAATATGGTACTCCTCCCTACACCTTTAGTAATATGGTACGTCTCCCCCACATTTAGTAATATGGTACCCCTCCCCCAACACATTTAGTAATATGGTACCCCTCTCCCCACACCTTTAGTAATATGGTACCCCTCCCCCAAAACATTTAGTAATATGGTACCCCTCCCCAACACCTTTAGTAATATGGTACCTCTCTCCCCACACCTCTAATAACATGGTACCCCTCCCCACACCTTTAGTAATATGGTAACTCTCCCCAACACCTTTAGTGATATGGTACCCCTCTCCCCACACCTCTAATATTATGGTTCCCCTCCCCACACCTTTAGTAATATGGTACCCCTCCCCCACATCTAGTAATATGGTACCCCTCCCCCACATCTAGTAATATGGTACCCCTCTCCCCACACCTCTAGTAATATGGTACCCCTCTCCCCCCACACATTTAGTAATATGGTACCCCTCCCACCACCTTTAGTAACATGGTACCCCTCCCCCAACACCTTCAGTAATATGGTACCCCTCCCCCCACACCTTTAGTAATATGGTACCCCTCCCCCAACACATTTAGTAATATGGTACCCCTCCCCGCACACCTTTAGTAATATGGCACCCCTCCCCCCAAACCTTTAGTAATATGGTACCCCTCCCCCAACACCTTCAGTAATATGGTACCCCTCCCCCCACACCTTTAGTAATATGGTACCCCTCCCCCACCTCTAGTAAAATGGTACCCCTCTTCCCACAGCTCTAATAATATGGTACCCCTCCCCCACCTCTAGTAAAACGGTTCCCCTCTCCCCACACCTCTAGTAATATGGTAACTCTCCCCACACATCTAGTAATATGGTACCACTCCCACACATCTAGTAATATGTTACCCCTCTCCCCCCATCTTTAGTAATATGGTTCCCCTCCCCCACCTCTAGTAATATGGTACCCCTCTCCCACACCTCTAGTAATATGGTACCCCTCCCCACACCCCTAGTAATATGGTACCCCTCTCCCCACACCTCTAGTAATATGGTACCCCTCCCCACACCTTTAGTAATATGGTACCCCTCCCCACACCTCTAGTACTATGGTACCCCTCTCCCTCCACCTTTAGTAATATGGTACCCCTCCCCCAACACCTTTAGTAATATGGTACCCCTCCCCACACCTCTAGTAATATGGTACCCCTCCCCCCACACCTTTAGTAATATGGTACCCCTCCCCCAACACATTTAGTAATATGGTACCCCTCCCCAACACCTTTAGTAATATAGTACCCCTCTCCCCAAACCTTTAGTAATATGGTACCCCTCCCCCCACACCTTTAGTAATATGGTACCCCTCCCCCAACACATTTAGTAATATGGTACCCCTCCCCCACACCTTTAGTAATATGGTACCCCTCCCCCACATCTAGTAATATGGTACCCCTCCCCCACATCTTTAGTAATATGGTTCCCCTCCCCCACCTCTAGTAATATGGTACCCCTCTCCCGACACCTTTAGTGATATGGTAACCCTCCCCATCCTTTAGTAATATGGTACCCCTCCCCACACCTCTAGTAATATGGTACCCCTCTCTCCACACCTCTAGTAATATGGTACCCCTCCCCACACCTTTAGTAATATGGTACCCCTCCCCACACCTCTAGTACTATGGTACCCCTCTCCCTCCACCTTTAGTAATATGGTACCCCTCCCCCAACACCTTTAGTAATATGGTACCCCTCCCCACACCTCTAGTAATATGGTACCCCTCCCCCCACACCTTTAGTAATATGGTACCCCTCCCCCAACACATTTAGTAATATGGTACCCCTCCCCAACACCTTTAGTAATATAGTACCCCTCTCCCCAAACCTTTAGTAATATGGTACCCCTCCCCCCACACCTTTAGTAATATGGTACCCCTCCCCCAACACATTTAGTAATATGGTACCCCTCCCCCACACCTTTAGTAATATGGTACCCCTCCCCCACATCTAGTAATATGGTACCCCTCCCCCACATCTAGTAATATGGTACCCCTCTCCCCACACCTCTAGTAATATGGTACCCCTCTCCCCCCACACATTTAGTAATATGGTACCCCTCCCACCGCCTTTAGTAACATGGTACCCCTCCCCCAACACCTTCAGTAATATGGTACCCCTCCCCCCACACCTTTAGTAATATGGTACCCCTCCCCCAACACATTTAGTAATATGGTACCCCTCCCCGCACACCTTTAGTAATATGGTACCCCTCCCCCAACACCTTCAGTAATATGGTACCCCTCCCCCCACACCTTTAGTAATATGGTACCCCTCTTCCCACAGCTCTAATAATATGGTACCCCTCCCCCACCTCTAGTAAAACGGTTCCCCTCTCCCCACACCTCTAGTAATATGGTAACTCTCCCCACACATCTAGTAATATGGTACCACTCCCACACATCTAGTAATATGTTAACCCTCTCCCCCCATCTTTAGTAATATGGTTCCCCTCCCCCACCTCTAGTAATATGGTACCCCTCTCCCCACACCTTTAGTGATATGGTAACCCTCCCCCACCTTTAGTAATATGGTACCCCTCTCCCCACAGCTCTAATAATATGGTGCCCCTCTCCCCACACCTCTAGTAATATGGTAACTCTCCCCACACCTCTAGTAATATGGTACCCCTCTCCCCCCACACATTTAGTAATATGGTACCCCTCCCACCACCTTTAGTAACATGGTACCCCTCCCCCAACACCTTCAGTAATATGGTACCCCTCCCCCCACACCTTTAGTAATACGGTACCCCTCCCCCAACACCTTCAGTAATATGGTACCCCTCCCCCCACACCTCTAGTAATATGGTACCCCTCTCCACAACTCTAGTAATATGGTACCCCTCCCCACACCTCTAGTAATATGGTACCCCTCTCCACACCTCTGGTAATATGGTACCCCTCTCCACACACCTTTTGTAATATGGTACCCCTCCCCACACCTCTAGTAATATGGTACCCCTCTCCACACCTCTAGTAATATGGTACCCCTCCCCCACCTCTAGTAATATGGTACCCCTCCCCCACCTCTAGTAATATGGTACTCCTCTCCACAACCTTTAGTAATATGTACCCCTCCCCACACCTCTAGCAATATGGTAACTCTCCCCCAACACATTTAGTAATATGGTACCCCTCCCTCACCTCTAGTAATATGGTACCCCTCCCCCACCTCTAGTAATATGGTACTCCTCTCCACAACCTTTAGTAATATGGTACCCCTCTCCAGACCTCTAGTAATATGGTACCCCTCCCACACCTCTAGTAATATGGTACCCCTCCCCCACCTCTAGTAATATGGTACCCCTCCCACACCTCTGGTAATATGGTACCCCTCCCACACCTCTAGTAATATGGTACCCCTCCCCACACCTCTAGTAATATGGTACCCCTCCCCCACCTCTAGTAATATGGTACCCCTCCCCCACCTCTAGTAATATGGTACTCCTCTCCACAACCTTTAGTAATATGGTAACCCTCCCCACACCTCTAGTAATATGGTACCCCTCCCACACCTCTAGTAATATGGTACCCCTCTCACACCTCTGGTAACATGGTACGCCTCCCACACCTCTGGTAATATGGTACCCCTCCCACACCTCTGGTAATATGGTACCCCTCCCACACCTCTAGTAATATGGTACCCCTCCCCACACATTTAGTAACATGGCACCCCTCCCTCAACACCTTCAGTAATATGGTACCCCTACCCACACATTTAGTAACATGGTACCCCTCCCTCAACACCTTTAGTAACATGGTACCCCTCCCTCAACACCTTCAGTAATATGGTACCTCTCCCCACACATTTAGTAATATGGTACCCCTCTCCCCACACATTTAGTAATATGTTAACTCTCCCCACACCTCTAGTAATATGGTACCCCTCTCCACACATTTAGTAATATGGTACCCCTCCCCACACCTCTAGTAATATGGTACCCCTCTCCACACCTCTGGTAATATGGTACCCCTCTCCACACACCTTTTGTAATATGGTACCCCTCCCCACACCTCTAGTAATATGGTACCCCTCTCCACACCTCTAGTAATATGGTACCCCTCCCCACACCTCTAGTAATATGGTACACCTCTCCACACCTCTAGTAATATGGTACCCCTCCCCACACCTCTAGTAATATGGTACACCTCTCCACACCTCTAGTAATATGGTACCCCTCTCCACACCTTTAGTAATATGTACCCCTCCCCACACCTCTAGCAATATGGTAACTCTCCCCCAACACATTTAGTAATATGGTACACCTCTCCCCCCACATTTTGTAATATGGTACCCCTCCCCCAACACATTTAGTAATATGGTACCCCTCCCACCACCTTTAGTAACATGGTACCCCTCCCCCAACACCTTCAGTAATATGGTACCCCTCCCCCCACACCTTTAGTAATATGGTACCCCTCCCCCAACACATTTAGTAATATGGTACCCCTCCCCGCACACCTTTAGTAATATGGTACCCCTCCCCCCCAAACCTTTAGTAATATGGTACCCCTCCCCCAACACCTTCAGTAATATGGTACCCCTCCCCCCACACCTTTAGTAATATGGTACCCCTCTTCCCACAGCTCTAATAATATGGTACCCCTCCCCCACCTCTAGTAAAACGGTTCCCCTCTCCCCACACCTCTAGTAATATGGTAACTCTCCCCACACATCTAGTAATATGGTACCACTCCCACACATCTAGTAATATGTTAACCCTCTCCCCCCATCTTTAGTAATATGGTTCCCCTCCCCCACCTCTAGTAATATGGTACCCCTCTCCCCACACCTTTAGTGATATGGTAACCCTCCCCCACCTTTAGTAATATGGTACCCCTCTCCCCACACCTCTAATAATATGGTGCCCCTCTCCCCACACCTCTAGTAATATGGTAACTCTCCCCACACCTCTAGTAATATGGTACCCCTCTCCCCCCACACATTTAGTAATATGGTACCCCTCCCACCACCTTTAGTAACATGGTACCCCTCCCCCAACACCTTCAGTAATATGGTACCCCTCCCCCCACACCTTTAGTAATATGGTACCCCTCCCCCAACACCTTCAGTAATATGGTACCCCTCCCCCCACACCTCTAGTAATATGGTACCCCTCTCCACAACTCTAGTAATATGGTACCCCTCCCCACACCTCTAGTAATATGGTACCCCTCTCCACACCTCTGGTAATATGGTACCCCTCTCCACACACCTTTTGTAATATGGTACCCCTCCCCACACCTCTAGTAATATGGTACCCCTCTCCACACCTCTAGTAATATGGTACCCCTCCCCACACCTCTAGTAATATGGTACACCTCTCCACACCTCTAGTAATATGGTACCCCTCTCCACACCTTTAGTAATATGTACCCCTCCCCACACCTCTAGCAATATGGTAACTCTCCCCCAACACATTTAGTAATATGGTACCCCTCCCCCACCTCTAGTAATATGGTACCCCTCCCCCACCTCTAGTAATATGGTACTCCTCTCCACAACCTTTAGTAATATGGTACCCCTCTCCAGACCTCTAGTAATATGGTACCCCTCCCACACCTCTAGTAATATGGTACCCCTCCCCCACCTCTAGTAATATGGTACCCCTCCCACACCTCTGGTAATATGGTACCCCTCCCACACCTCTAGTAATATGGTACCCCTCCCCACACCTCTAGTAATATGGTACCCCTCCCCCACCTCTAGTAATATGGTACCCCTCCCCCACCTCTAGTAATATGGTACTCCTCTCCACAACCTTTAGTAATATGGTAACCCTCCCCACACCTCTAGTAATATGGTACCCCTCCCACACCTCTAGTAATATGGTACCCCTCTCACACCTCTGGTAACATGGTACGCCTCCCACACCTCTGGTAATATGGTACCCCTCCCACACCTCTGGTAATATGGTACCCCTCCCACACCTCTAGTAATATGGTACCCCTCCCCACACATTTAGTAACATGGTACCCCTCCCTCAACACCTTCAGTAATATGGTACCCCTACCCACACATTTAGTAACATGGTACCCCTCCCTCAACACCTTTAGTAACATGGTACCCCTCCCTCAACACCTTCAGTAATATGGTACCTCTCCCCACACATTTAGTAATATGGTACCCCTCTCCCCACACATTTAGTAATATGTTAACTCTCCCCACACCTCTAGTAATATGGTACCCCTCTCCACACATTTAGTAATATGGTACCCCTCCCCACACCTCTAGTAATATGGTACCCCTCTCCACACCTCTGGTAATATGGTACCCCTCTCCACACACCTTTTGTAATATGGTACCCCTCCCCACACCTCTAGTAATATGGTACCCCTCTCCACACCTCTAGTAATATGGTACCCCTCCCCACACCTCTAGTAATATGGTACACCTCTCCACACCTCTAGTAATATGGTACCCCTCCCCACACCTCTAGTAATATGGTACACCTCTCCACACCTCTAGTAATATGGTACCCCTCTCCACACCTTTAGTAATATGTACCCCTCCCCACACCTCTAGCAATATGGTAACTCTCCCCCAACACATTTAGTAATATGGTACACCTCTCCCCCCACATTTTGTAATATGGTACCCCTCCCCCAACACATTTAGTAATATGGTACCCCTCCCCCACCTCTAGTAAAACGGTTCCCCTCTCCCCACACCTCTAGTAATATGGTACCCCTCCCACACATTTAGTAATATGGTACCCCTTCCCCACCTCTAGTAAAACGGTTCCCCGCTCCCCAAACCTTTAGTAATATGGTACCCCTCTCACACCTCTGGTAATATGATACCCCTCCCACACCTCTGGTAATATGGTACCCCTCCCCCACCTCTAGTAATATGGTACCCCTCCCCCACCTCTAGTAATATGGTACTCCTCTCCACAACCTTTAGTAATATGGTAACCCTCCCCACACCTCTAGTAATATGGTACCCCTCCCACACCTCTAGTAATATGGTACCCCTCTCACACCTCTGGTAACATGGTACGCCTCCCACACCTCTGGTAATATGGTACCCCTCCCACACCTCTGGTAATATGGTACCACTCCCCCAGCTTTAGTAATATGGTACCCCTCCCCCACCTCTAGTAATATGGTACCCCTCCCACACCTCTGGTAATATGGTACCCTTCCCACACCTCTAGTAATATGGTACCCCTCCCACACCTCTAGTAATATGGTACCCCTCCCCCACCTCTAGTAATATGGTACCCCTCCCCCACCTCTAGTAATATGGTACCCCTCCCCCACCTCTAGTAATATGGTACCCCTCCCACACCTCTGGTAATATGGTACCCCTCCCACACCTCTAGTAATATGGTACCCCTCCCCCACCTCTAGTAATATGGTACTCCTCTCCACAACCTTTAGTAATATGGTAACCCTCCCCACACCTCTAGTAATATGGTACCCCTCCCACACCTCTAGTAATATGGTACCCCTCCCCCACCTCTAGTAATATGGTATCCCTCCCCCACCTCTAGTAATATGGTACTCCTCTCCACAACCTTTAGTAACATGGTACCCCTCCTTCAACACCTTCAGTAATATGGTACCCCTCCCCACACATTTAGTAACATGGTACCCCTCCCTCAACACCTTCAGTAATATGGTACCCCTACCCACACATTTAGTAACATGGTACCCCTCCCTCAACACCTTTAGTAACATGGTACCCCTCCCTCAACACCTTCAGTAATATGGTACCCCTCTCCCCACACATTTAGTAATATGGTAACCCTCTCCCCACACATTTAGTAATATGGTGCCCCTCTCCCCACACCTCTAGTAATATGGTACCCCTCCCACACCTCTGGTAATATGGTACCCCTCCCACACCTCTAGTAATATGGTACCCCTCCAACACCTCTAGTAATATGGTACCCCTCCCCCACCTCTAGTAATATGGTACCCCTCCCACACCTCTAGTAATATGGTACCCCTCCCCCACCTCTAGTAATATGGTACCCCTCCCACACCTCTGGTAATATGGTACCCCTCCCACACCTCTAGTAATATGGTACCCCTCCCCACACCTCTAGTAATATGGTACTCCTCTCCACAACCTTTAGTAATATGGTAACCCTCCCCACACCTCTAGTAATATGGTACCCCTCCCACACCTCTAGTAATATGGTACCCCTCCCCCACCTCTAGTAATATGGTACCCCTCCCCCACCTCTAGTAATATGTTACTCCTCTCCACAACCTTTAGTAATATGGTACCCCTCCCCCACCTCTAGTAATATGGTACTCCTCTCCACAACCTTTAGTAATATGGTACCCCTCTCCAGACCTCTAGTAATATGGTACCCCTCCCCCACCTCTAGTAATATGGTACTCCTCTCCACAACCTCTAGTAATATGGTACTCCTCTCCACAACCTTTAGTAACATGGTACCCTTCCCTCAACACCTTCAGTAATATGGTACCCCTCCCCACACATTTAGTAACATGGTACCCGTCCCTCAACACCTTCAGTAATATGGTACCCCTACCCACACATTTAGTAACATGGTACCCCTCCCTCAACACCTTTAGTAACATGGTACCCCTCCCTCAACACCTTCAGTAATATCGTACCTCTCCCCACACATTTAGTAATATGGTACCCCTCTCCCCACACATTTAGTAATATGGTGCCCCTCTCGCCACACCTCTAGTAATATGGTAACTCTCCCCACACCTCTAGTAATATGGTAATTCTCCCCACACCTCTAGTAATATGGTACCCCTCCCCCCATACCTTTAGGAATATGGTACCCCTCTCCCCCCACACATTTAGTAATATGGTACCCCTCCCCCCACCTTTAGTAACATGGTACCCCTCCCCCAACACCTTCAGTAATATGGTACCCCTCCCCCCACACCTTTAGTAATATGGTACCCCTCCCCCAACACATTTAGAAATATGGTACCCCTCCCCCAACACATTTAGTAATATGGTACCCCTCCCCACACCTTTAGTAATATGGTACCCCTCCCCACACCTTTAGTAATATGGTACCCCTCCCCCCATACCTTTAGGAATATGGTACCCCTCTCCCCCCACACATTTAGTAATATGGTACCCCTCCCCCCACCTTTAGTAACATGGTACCCCTCCCCCAACACCTTCAGTAATATGGTACCCCTCCCCCCACACCTTTAGTAATATGGTACCCCTCCCCCAACACATTTAGAAATATGGTACCCCTCCCCCAACACATTTAGTAATATGGTACCCCTCCCCACACCTTTAGTAATATGGTACCCCTCCCCCACCTCTAGTAATATGGTTCCCCTCTCCCCACACCTCTAGTAATATGGTCACTCTCCCCCAACAAATTTAGTAATATGGTACCCCTCCCCCAACACATTTAGTAATATGGTACCCCTCCCCACACCTTTAGTAATATGGTACCCCTCCCCACACCTTTAGTAATATGGTACCCCTCTCCCCACACATTTAGTAATATGGTAACCCTCTCCCCACACATTTAGTAATATGGTGCCCCTCTCCCCACACCTCTAGTAATATGGTACCCCTCCCACACCTCTGGTAATATGGTACCCCTCCCACACCTCTAGTAATATGGTACCCCTCCAACACCTCTAGTAATATGGTACCCCTCCCCCACCTCTAGTAATATGGTACCCCTCCCACACCTCTAGTAATATGGTACCCCTCCCCCACCTCTAGTAATATGGTACCCCTCCCACACCTCTGGTAATATGGTACCCCTCCCACACCTCTAGTAATATGGTACCCCTCCCCACACCTCTAGTAATATGGTACTCCTCTCCACAACCTTTAGTAATATGGTAACCCTCCCCACACCTCTAGTAATATGGTACCCCTCCCACACCTCTAGTAATATGGTACCCCTCCCCCACCTCTAGTAATATGGTACCCCTCCCCCACCTCTAGTAATATGTTACTCCTCTCCACAACCTTTAGTAATATGGTACCCCTCCCCCACCTCTAGTAATATGGTACTCCTCTCCACAACCTTTAGTAATATGGTACCCCTCTCCAGACCTCTAGTAATATGGTACCCCTCCCCCACCTCTAGTAATATGGTACTCCTCTCCACAACCTCTAGTAATATGGTACTCCTCTCCACAACCTTTAGTAACATGGTACCCTTCCCTCAACACCTTCAGTAATATGGTACCCCTCCCCACACATTTAGTAACATGGTACCCGTCCCTCAACACCTTCAGTAATATGGTACCCCTACCCACACATTTAGTAACATGGTACCCCTCCCTCAACACCTTTAGTAACATGGTACCCCTCCCTCAACACCTTCAGTAATATCGTACCTCTCCCCACACATTTAGTAATATGGTACCCCTCTCCCCACACATTTAGTAATATGGTGCCCCTCTCGCCACACCTCTAGTAATATGGTAACTCTCCCCACACCTCTAGTAATATGGTAATTCTCCCCACACCTCTAGTAATATGGTACCCCTCCCCCCATACCTTTAGGAATATGGTACCCCTCTCCCCCCACACATTTAGTAATATGGTACCCCTCCCCCCACCTTTAGTAACATGGTACCCCTCCCCCAACACCTTCAGTAATATGGTACCCCTCCCCCCACACCTTTAGTAATATGGTACCCCTCCCCCAACACATTTAGAAATATGGTACCCCTCCCCCAACACATTTAGTAATATGGTACCCCTCCCCACACCTTTAGTAATATGGTACCCCTCCCCACACCTTTAGTAATATGGTACCCCTCCCCCCATACCTTTAGGAATATGGTACCCCTCTCCCCCCACACATTTAGTAATATGGTACCCCTCCCCCCACCTTTAGTAACATGGTACCCCTCCCCCAACACCTTCAGTAATATGGTACCCCTCCCCCCACACCTTTAGTAATATGGTACCCCTCCCCCAACACATTTAGAAATATGGTACCCCTCCCCCAACACATTTAGTAATATGGTACCCCTCCCCACACCTTTAGTAATATGGTACCCCTCCCCCACCTCTAGTAATATGGTTCCCCTCTCCCCACACCTCTAGTAATATGGTCACTCTCCCCCAACAAATTTAGTAATATGGTACCCCTCCCCCAACACATTTAGTAATATGGTACCCCTCCCCACACCTTTAGTAATATGGTACCCCTCCCCACACCTTTAGTAATATGGTACCCCTCCCCCACCTCTAGTAATATGGTTCCCCTCTCCCCACACCTCTAGTAATATGGTAACTCTCCCCCAACAGATTTAGTAATATGGTACCCCTCTCCCCACACCTCTAGTAATATGGTAACTCTCCCCCAACAGATTTAGTAATATGGTACCCCTCCCCCACCTCTAGTAATATGGTACCCCTCTCCCCACACCTCTAGTAATATGGTAACTCTCCCCCAACAGATTTAGTAATATGGTACCCCTCCCCCCACACCTTTTAGTAATATGGGGAGGGGTATGTCAGGAATGTCCACCAGAGCTGTTGCAGAGAATTTCACGACCATTTCTCTACCATCAGCCGTGTCCAACGTCGTTTTATAGAATTTGGCAGTTCGTCCAACTGGCCTCACAACCGCAGGAATCCAGCCACCCGGACAGCTGATGAAACTGTGGGATTGCACAACCGAAGGACTTCTGCACAGGCTGTCAGAAACCGTCTCAGGGAAGCTCATCTGCGTGCTCGCCGTCCTCACCAGGGTCTTGACCTGACTTCAGTTCAGTGTCATAAGAGGTTTCAATGGGTACCGGACAGATGTCAGACAGAGTGTTTGGCGTGTTGTGGGTAAGCAGTTTGCTGATGTTGACATTGCCCCATGGTGGCGGTGGGGTATGGTATGGGCATTCATAAGCTATGGACAATGAATACAATTGCATTTTATTGATGGCAATTTGAACGCACAAAGGTACCATGACGAGATCTTGAGGACCATTGTCATACCATTCATCCACCTCCATCACCTCATGTTTCAGCATGATAATGCACTGCCCCATGTCGCAAGGATCTGTACACAATTCCTGGAAGCTGAAAATTTCCCAGTACTATGGTACCCCAAAACTGGAGTTTTCCCAGACACATCACCCATTGAGCATGTTTGGAATGCTCTGGATCGATGTGTACAACAGTGTGTTTCAGTTCCCGCCAATATCCAGCAACTTCATACAGCCATTGAAGCGGAATGGGGCAACATTCCACAGGCCACAATCAACAGCCTGATCAATTCTATGCGAAGGAGATGTGTCACACTGCATCAGGTAAAATGTGGTCACACCAGAAACTGACTGATTTTCTGATGCACCCCCCTACTTTGTTTTTTAAGGTACCTGTGACCAACAGATGCATATCTGTATTCCCAGTCTTGACATCCATAGAATAGTGTCTAATGAATTGATTTCAATTGACTGATTTCCTTATATGAACTGTAACTCAGTCAAATTTAGAAATTGTTATATGTTGCATTTATATTTTTGTTCAGTGTCTCTAGGCCAGTGAACAAAAATCAGTGGTATTTAATTTTTCTGTTTACTGGTTGTTGTTGATTTCCTGAGTCCTCCGGCTTCTGAAAGAGCTCCAAAGTGGTCAATAGAGCTGCCCTAGTGACCTCTCTCTGACAGCATCTGTATATTGAAGCTGGAAAGCAAAACAAATCTGGGTTTTATATAACCACTTGGACTAATATTTGTGGACACCGACTCCTCCAAGCCTCCAAAACTGGAGTTTTCCCTGCCCATCAGTGCTCTAGGCATTCCAGAGAGAGTTACAGCAGTGCGGAGCTGTTCCAAAATAGATCTATTCATAGGCACTGATTCTCCTTGTGAAATATGAGACGAGAAAAAAGCTCTGGGTTTATGAGGTCCAGAGCCAAGCCTTCACGTTTATTGTCATCTATGATTATTTACATTGAGGGAACACAGGCCACCCCTGGAGATCAGATGGTTGGAGCCAGATAGCCAATAATGTTAACAGGATGGCCCATTGTATTGTGTGGGACAGGGATATAAAGGCTTTTGGAAGACAAACACAGAGAGAGACATGAATATGTGCTTGTTCAGGAAATGTCTCATCATTGGATTTCTGGAGCCGATACAGACACATACAGGATAAAGGTAGCTACTAGCATGTTGACTGGTCTTTGTATATTAAATTATAATGTATTTTCAGAGAAAGGACGTCAAAGACTGTTGAAAAAATAACAGGGAGGAGAAAAAAGAAACAATCCCAAGACGGAGAGAAAGAAATGGGCTGTGGCTGGGGGAGTGTTAAGGAAACGCACTCCTTAAAGTCATTCATCTGGTCCATCCCCCCTCTGTTTCAATTAACAAAATTACTTTTTAGTTCAATTAACAATAGTTCACGCTTAACTGAATAAAGTATATTACACAATCAAGGCGGGCGAGCGAGACAGAGAGGGAGAGAGAGTGCTCTGGAAATGAGCTCATACACTGACTGTACTACACATGAACTACACCTGCTCTTTCCATGACATAGACTGACCAGATGAATCCAGGTGAAAGTTATGATCCCTTATTGATGTCACTTGTTCAATCAGTGTAGATGAAGGGGAGGAGACAGGTTAAATAATGATTTTAAGCCTTGAAACAATTGAGACATGAATTGTGTATGTGTGCCATTCAGAGGGTGAATGGACAAGACAACATATGTAAGTGCCATTGAACGGGGTATGTTAGTATTTGCCAGGCGCATCAGTTTGTGACAAGAACTGCAACGCTGCTGGGTTTTTCACTCTCAACCGTTTCCTGTGTGTATAAACAATGTTCCACCACCCAAACGACATCCAGCCAACTTGACACAACTGTGGGAAGCATTGGAGTCAACATGGGCCAGCATCCCTGTAGAACGCTTGTGACACCTTGTAGAGTCCATGCCCCGACGAATTGAGGCTGTTCTGAGGTGAAAAGGTGTGTGTGTGGGGGGGGGGGGGGGGGGGGGTACAACTCAATATTAGGAAGGTGTTCTTAATGTTTTGTATAGTCAGTGTATAGCAAGGGGCATGATCTGGGGGACGCACACCGGGCTTAGGGTGTTGAGGGTGGTGGGTGTAGGGGGGTGGATGATAACGGATTTCATGGATAAAACTGTGATCACATTGTCAAATAGATAGAACCCACACCCTAAGCCCGGTGTGGGTCTCTCTCTGCCCTATTTCCTTGCGTCACTCCGATTAAGCCCAAACAGAGAGACAATTGAACATCATCATTTCGCCACGTTTTCGTCCATTCAGACCACAGCAGGGTTGGATATGATTGTATGGATGCAGGCCAGAACTTTGGAAATGTGAAATATGAAACTACACACCTATAAGAGGTTTATTTTAACAATAAGCCTGTCGCCGTTCACTCACCTGCATCACCTCCTCTTTCTTTGTTCTGCTCCCTCACACCGCTCTCTCTCTCTTTTTCTTTCTTTTTCTATCTTTCTTTCTTTCTTTTTTTCTGTCTCTTGCTCTCTCCTGCTCACTTGTCCTCTCTCTCTTTCTCATTCTCGATCTTTCTGTCTCTCCCTTCTCGCTCACTCGTCCTCACTCGTCCTCTCTCTCTCTCTTTCTTTCTCTCTTGCTCTCTCTTTCTCTCTCTCTCTCTCTCTCTCTCTCTTTCTCGCCCTCTTCTTTCTTTCTTTCTTTCTTTCTTTCTTTCTTTCTTTCTTTCTTTCTTTCTTTCTTTCTTTCTTTCTCTCTCTCTCTCTCTCTCTCTCTCTCTCTCTCTTTCTCGCCCTCTTCTTTCTTTCTTTCTTTCTTTCTTTCTTTCTTTCTTTCTTTCTTTCTTTCTTTCTTTCTTTCTTTCTTTCTTTCTTTCTTTCTTTCTTTCTTTCTTTCTTTCTTTCTTTCTTTCTTTCTCTCTCTCTCTCTCTCTCTCTCTCTCTCTCTCTCTCTCTCTCTTTCTCTCTCTCTCTCCCTTCACTCTCCCCGCTACTGAAATTATTTACGCTTCCACAATTATTCAGTAATCTCCACTGTCATTACTCTGAACACCTGCTCTGTCACAATGCTAAGGGCTTTTGGCTGTGTCGGCTAGGATTATTGTATGTACTCACAATTTCCCCCCTCAGTTTGTATGGGCTATCTGGATTAGCGGGATGAGATGTGTGTTATATAAGTATGAATAGTAGGGTAATTTGTTTGGGGTGGCTGTGGCAGTAGGACTGTTGGAGTGTTGGCACGTTGGACAGTGAGTCATGGAGTTAGTGAAACACTGCAAGGAAACCCCTGGAGGTTTGAAAGGTCATTAGTTTGACGAGGACCTTGAGGTAAATTGTCAGGAAAGGTCAACAAGTGACAAATCCTTCAATAGGGAAGATTAGGCAGAGTTTTTAGGAGTCAGAGCTTTTAGCAGGCAGTGAGAGATAAATGGCCCACATCTTATAGAGCAAATAGTATGATTACAGACAGACTGAGGAAAACATAGCCAGACAGCCTACCAGACTGACAGACAGACAGACAGCCAGACAGACACAAACACTGTGGCAATAGGCTGTCACATTCATTTGCCTTTGTAAAGACTGTGAATGACGCTGTTAAAAACCACAAAACAGTCAGTCTAACCTTTCCCCAACACTGAGATAAATTGTTAAAGATTTCCATCAGATTACCGGCTCTACTTTCCATTGTGTGTGTTGGCCCCCTCGCTTGCCTGTGTAATTTTCCCCTGCCTGCCGAGCAAATTGAAACCATTTGGTTTTCAAATAACCACTAATAACTCTGCTCACAAATGAATGACTGTCCAATCTCAAACTTGACTCAATGTTCTTAGATGGCCTTGATATGCCCTTCATTTAATAACGGTAGTCACTTGTTACTGTTATATATGGCGTTAATGTATTACGATAGCATTAAAACGCACAAATAAATTACCATTGTTTGACCTTAAAGTACCTCTGAGTTTCTTCATAAAACGATAATTCCACAGGATTACCAGTCCCACCTTATATTTGTTTTGTGAAATTGTTTTTGATTTATTTAGTTTTTAAAGCAACTTTACTTGATGAAAAATGGTATATAAAACAAATCTATTATTACTTTTTATTATTATAAGAAATCCTTACCACTGTTGACTGGGACTCGAAAGGAAATATTGTATTTTGAAGAAACGTAGAAGTATATTAATGTCAAATAAGTGCAATTTATTTCATGACATGTACAAATACTGTGCCATATGCTGACCGCTCCAGTCCTGTGTCCATGTTGCTGTACATAGTGGACTCTAATGGGACCAGGGGACATGGTGACACATAGTGACACAGGTCCAGAGGGCTGTGTGATTGAGATGGTCGACCTGTTTGTGTCATCCATTCTGTCAGTGTGATGGGAGAACACATTGTGACCCTACTCCTGGGCCACCAGAGGCCAGGCTGGCAAAGAGAGAAACTATGATTAAAGACACAGGTACTGAATGGGAAAATGTGGATTAATGAAGCACAAATTAAATGAATAACCATGCTTTCCCAACAGAGAGAGGGGACTAAATGAGAATATGTCGAGGAGACGTGGGACAGGGAGACAAGTCTGGTTGTTTTGGTGTCAAGGTGACAGGAGAAACACCCTGTAAATGTATGTCTCGCTCTAGATGTAATGACCTTTGGTGACACTTTATTATGACGCTGGCAGGTAGCCTAGCATTTAAGAGGGTTGGACCACTAACCAAAAGGTTGTTGGTTCGAATCCCCGAGCCAGGAAGGTGGAAACCCCCAACAACAACTACTCCCTGAGCACCAACGATGTGGACGTCCATTAAGGCAGGCCCTGTATCTCTCAGATTCAGAGGGGTTGGGTTAACTGGGGAAGACACATTTGGGTTGAGTGCATTCAGGTGTGTACCTGACTAGATATCCCCCTTTCCTTCCTTTATTATTTAAAGTTCAAAATAAAGTGTTACTTGACCTTTTACATGCCCTCTGTATGAAGTAGGATGACTGCTTATACAATATTTTTGACACATTTATGTAATGTTTATGAAAACATTTATTAGAAGTTGTGTTTTACTTTAAAGTGGGACCCATATTTTGTTTAGTACTTTTAGATGAAATGGCACCCGCATACAGTATGTTGCAGTTTACCGTGTGAGAGGAAAACAGTTGCTGGAGGACGGAACGACTTGACTGCACCACCTGCTGCTGCCGCCATAGTCCTCCTCTCCCACCTGTACCGCGGCTCGGCTAAATAGAACTACTCGTTAGCTTTCTGCTCATTCTGATGCAGCTGGAAATCACTCATTAATGGGTTGGTGACCTCGTAGTAAATCTTTAGTCCGCCCTGGTTAGGTATTAAAGGAGCCTGTGGTGGGTTGTTGTGGTTGTGGGTATTTCATGGTAGCTCTGTAAGATCACTAGACCAGGTGGTTGATCCAAGGGCATAATGGGGGACAACGACACAGAGTTCAACATCCATTGATCTGGTTGAGAACTGTCATCTCCTATTGTTTCATATGGAATGGGATGAGCCCCAGTACTGGTCAATGTAGAATACTGCCCTTTACACCTGAAGACCCCAGCTGTAGGATACTGCCCTTTATACCCACTGAAGACCCCAGCTGTAGAATACTTCCCTTTATATCCCCCTGAAGACCCCAGCTGTAGAATACTGCCCTTTATACCCCTTGAAGACCCCAGCTGTAGAATACTGCCCTTTATACCCCTGTCACGTTCTGACCTTTATTTCCGTTGTTTTGTATTTATTTAGTATGGTCAGGGCGTGAGTTGGGTGGGCAGTCTATGTTTGTTTTTCTATGTTTTGGGGCATTTCTATGTTTTCGGCCTAGTCAGAGGCAGGTGTCATTAGTTGTCTCTGATTGAGAATCATACTTAGGTAGCCTGGGTTGCACTGTTTGTTTGTGGGTGATTGTCTATGTTAGTGGCTTGTGTCAGCACAGGTCTCATTTTGTAGCTTCACGGTCGTATTTGGTTTATTGTTTTCGTTACTCTTTTGCATAGTGTTCGGTCTTTCTTTATTAAAGATTCACCATGGACACTTACCACGCTGCGTATTGGTCCTCAGATCCATCTCGCCTCTCCTCTTCAGATGAAGAGGAGGACGGCCGTGACAACCCCCCTGAAGACCCCAGCTGTAGAATACTGTCCTTTATACCCCCTGAAGACCCCAGTTGTAGAATACTGCCCTTTATACCCCCTGAATACCCCAGCTGTAGAATACTGCCCTTTATACCCCCTGAAGACCCCAGCTGTAGAATGCTGCCCTTTATACCCCCTGAAGACCCCAGCTGTAGAATACTGCCACTTACACCCCCCTGAATACCCCAGCTGTAGAATACTGCCACTTACACCCCCCTGAATACCCCAGCTGTAGAATACTGCCCTTTATACCCCCTGAAGACCCCAGCTGTAGAATACTGCCCTTTATACCCCCTGAAGACCCCAGCTGTAGAATACTGCCCTTACACCCCCCTGAATACCCCAGCTGTAGAATACTGCCCTTTATACCCCCTGAAGACCCCAGCTGTAGAATACTGCCCTTTATACCCCCTGAAGACCCCAGCTGTAGAATACTGCCACTTACACCCCCCTGAATACTCCAGCTGTAGAATACTGCCACTTACACCCCCCTGAATACCCCAGCTGTAGAATACTGCCCTTACACCCCCCTGAATACCCCAGCTGTAGAATACTGCCCTTTATACCCCCTGAAGACCCCAGCTGTAGAATACTGCCACTTACACCCCCAAGAAAAACCCAGCTGGTAATAGGTTAGTGAGGACTCCATGGTTGTGTATGCTTACGTCTTGTGTTCATCTAAGGATGTTATGGAGAAACACGCTTCAAGTCCAAAAGGGAAAATACTTCTGGATTATCTGATAAGAGTGCTGAAACATTCGAGCAGTTATGATCATAAATGGGGATATGCCAATATCATGTTTAGTTTTATTCTGATTCAATTACAAAACTATCTTGTGTTGTTGCACAGTTGTAGTGGTGTGTGATAGAGAGAGAAAACAGAGAGGGAGATGAGGTAGAGTTGACATAGCAAATTTCTGTGAAAACAGGGGAATAGGGACTGTTCTTTACAGAGAAGCCAGCGGGGGGGGGGGGGGGGGGGGGGGGGGTGGAGAGAGAAAACGATGAGTACATGCTTGTATTGCTCGAACCCCAGTCACTCACATGACAGGGGACTTGAAGAAGATACCGTTCTTTCAGGCCTCAGGTGGTTTTGGAGGAGCCATGTTACCCCAAGAATAGGCAGGAGTTGGCCAGCCTCAAGGGTCCCAATGCAACGATGATAGGCAGGTGAGTTCCACAAGCTGAAAGCCTGGAACCAACTGGCATAAAATAGATAATAAAAAAAACTTAAGAGACAATGTAGATCTTACTGAATCGTTGAACAAGTTAGGTCCTCAACATTGTCCCAACAACAGTATGAAGTACCCAGCACCACTCTTGTTTTGGCCCAGTCATGATGCTATCAGAGTGGAGAGTTTCTCACTCAGTTGTCGTAAACACAGCAACACTGTTTCTATCCAAATTCTAGCCACTCTTCCCTGTCAATCTACTCCTACCGTGGTTCAGTAATCAAGTTCACAACGCTGCTATATCAAAATCAAATAAAATAAAATGTATTTATATAGCCCTTCGTACATAAGCTGATATCTCAAAGTGCTGTACAGAAACCCAGCCTATAAAACCCCAAACAGCAAGCAATGCAGGTGTAGAAGCACGGTGGCTAGGAAAAACTCCCTAGAAAGGCCAAAACCTAGGAAGAAACCTAGAGAGGAACCAGGCTATATGGGGTGGCCAGTCCTCTTCTGGCTGTGCCGGGTGGAGATTATGACAGAACATGGCCAAGATGTTCAAATGTTCATAAATGACCAGCATGGTCAAATAATAATAATCACAGGCAGAACAGTTGAAACTGGAGCAGCAGCACGGCCAGGTGGACTGGGAACAGCAAGGAGTCATCATGTCAGGTAGTCCTGAGGCATGGTACCAGGGCTCAGGTCCTCCGAGAGAGTGAAAGAAAGAAAGAGAGAATTAGAAAGAGCATACTTAAATTCACACAGGACACCGGATAGGACAGGAGAAGTACTCCAGATATGACAAATACCCCCCAGACACATAAGCTACTGCAGAATAAATACTGGAGGCTGAGACAGGAGGGGTCAGGAGACACTGTGGCCCCATCCGATGACACCCCCGGACAGGGCCAAACAGGAAGGATATAACCCCACCCACTTTGCCAAAGCACGGCCCCCACACCACTAGAGGGATATCTTCAACCACCAACTTACCATCCTGAGACAAGGCCGAGTATAGCCCACAAAGATCTCCGCCACGGCACAACCCAAGGGGGAGCGCCAACCCAGACAGGAAGATCACATCAGTGACTCAACCCACTCAAGTGACGCACCCCTCCTAGGGACGGTATGAGAGAGCCCTAGTAAGCCAGTGACTCAGCCCCTGTAATAGGGTTAGAGGCAGAGAATCCCAGTGGAAAGAGGGGAACTGGCCAGGCAGAGACAGCAAGGGCGGTTCGTTGCTCCTGAGCCTTTCCGTTCACCTTCACACTCCTGGGCCAGACTACACTCAATCATATGACCCACTGAAGAGATGAGTCTTCAGTAAAGACTTAAAGGTTGAGACCGAGTTTGCGTCTCTCACATGGGTAGGCAGAACATTCCATAAAAATGGAGCTCTATAGGAGAAAGCCCTGCCTCCAGCTGTTTGCTTAGAAATTCTAGGGACAATTAGGAGGCCTGCGTCTTGTGACCGTAGCGTACGTGTAGGTATGTACAGCAGGACCAAATCAGAGAGATATGTAGGAGCAAGCCCATGTAATGCTTTGTTGGTTAGCAGTAAAACCTTGAAATCAGCCCTTGCCTTGACAGGAAGCCAGTGTAGGGAGGCTAGCACTGGAGTAATATGATCAAATGTTTTGGTTCTAGTCAGCCGTATTTAGCACTAACTGAAGTTTATTTAGTACTTTATCCGGGTACCCGGATAGTAGAGCATTGCAGTAGTCTAACCTAGAAGTGACAAAAGCATGGATACATTTTTCTGCATCATTTTTGGACAGAAAGTTTCTGATCTTTACAATGTTACGTAGATGGAAAAAGCTGTCCTTGAAACAGTCTTGTTTCAAGGACAGAATCATTTGCACATGATTCTTTTAAAATTTCTTCAAGCTCTGTTAAATGGTTGTTGATCATTGCTAGACAGCCATTTTCCCTGCTACTGTGCCCTGCTACTGGGCCCTGCTACTGGGCCCTGCTACTGGGCCGCCAGAGGCCAGGCTGGCAAAGAGAGAAACAATGATTAAAGACACAGGGAAAATGTGGATTAATGAAGCACAAATTAAATGAATAACCATGCTTTCCCAACAGAGAGAGGGGACTAAATGAGAATATGTCGAGGAGACGTGGGACAGGGAGACTCGTCTGGTTATTTTGGTGTCAAGGTGACAGGGAACGCCTCGTAACCTAGATATGACTTTTTGCTTTACTCATCTCATATGTATATACTGTATTCTATCTTACTGTGTTTTTAGTCTATGCCACTCCAACATTGCTCATCCTAATATTTATATATTCCTTAATTCCATTCTTTTACTTTTAGGTTTGTGTGTATTGTGTGTTTTGTTGTGAACTGTTAGATACTACTGCAATGTTGTCACTAGAAACACAAGCATTTCGCTACACCTGCAACAACATCTGCTAAACATGTGTATGTGACCAATATCATTTGATTTGATATCTTTGAAATGTCACTTTGACCTCCTTGGCAGTGATAGCGTTAGCAATGTCCTTTACAGTATAACATTTATGCCTCGCTCTAGATGTAATGACCTTTGGTAACACTTCCTTGTGATGCTGGCGGGTAGCCTAGCATTTAAGAGGGTTGGGCCAGTAACCAAAAGGTTGTTGGTTCGAATCCCTGAGCCGCGAAGGTGTAAACCCCAACAACAACTGCTCCCCCGGGCGCCGGTGACGTTGATTAAGGCAGGCCCTGTACCTCTCAGATTCAGAGGGGTTGGGTTAACTGGGGAAGACACATTTGGGTTGAGTGCATTCAGGTGTGTACCTGACTAGATATCCCCCTTTCCTTCCTTTATTATTTAAAGTTCAAAATAAAGTGTTACTTGACCTTTTACATGCCCTCTGTATGAAGTAGGATGACTGCTTATACAATATTTTTGACACATTTATGTAATGTTTATGAAAACTTTGTGATTGCTTTTTAAATAAGTTTTAGTTTGTTTAAAGTGGAGGAACATGCTTCAGGCCAAAAAGGGCAAATACTTCTGGATGATCTGACAAGAGAGTGCTAAAACACATTAAAATCACATCTAGCAATTTTTCAGCAGTTATTACTGTACATGGTAATATGCCAATATAATGTTTTGTTTTATTCTGATTGCATTACAAAACTATCTTGTGTTGTTGCACAGTTGTAGTGGTGTGTGATAGAGAGACAACAGAGGGAGATGAGGTAGAGTTCACATAGCAAATTTCTGTGAAAACAGGGGAATAGGGACTGTTCTTTACAGAGAAGCCAGCGGGGGGGGGGGGGGGGGGGGGGGGGGGGGTGTAATAGAGGGAGAGAGAGACAAAGACAGAGAGAGAATGATAAGTACTGTTTCTATAGCCTGCACACGGTTGACGTTCCCAGAGTATTGATATAGCAGCGTTGTGAACTTGATGACTGAACCACGGTAGGAGTGGGTTGAGGGGGAAGAGTGGCTAGAATTTGGATAGAAACAGTGTTGGTGTGTGTAATACAAGTGAGTGAGAAACTCTCCACTCTGATAGCATCATGACTGGGCCAAAATGCTGGGCTGATTAAAGTGGTGCTGGGTACTTCATACTGTTGTTGACGGAGACAATGGTGAATTCAAAATTGATTAAACAGATTTTTTTCTCACCCATCTACACACTATCCCATATTGACAAAGTTAAAACAGGTTTTTAGACATTTTTGCTGATGTTTAGTGGAATTGGAAACTCAAAACACATGAACTAGATCGCTAATTCTAAATATAATACCCACTGCTGGTAGCCATGTATTCATCCAACAGTACATTTTATGTCCTAAAAAAAAAACTTTGTAGGCTACTACCCATGAGACCTGTTGCCCTCGCAATGGCCGGTAAACATTTCGGACACAAGCTGCTCCATATCTCAAAGCCACAGCAAATGTCTTTGTTGTAAAATAGTTGCTATTGAGCTGAATATTGAAAGTTGAGAAGGAAAAAAAAGATGTAGCTACAGAAAGCTGAGACCCTTCTCTCTTTGACAGAGACAAGAGGATAAAGCTCCCAAAGCTGTGTTTTCCCGCAATTGCATTTTGAAATGTTATATGATCAGAACACATTTCTCTCTCAAGCTCATGGGTGGAGAAGAGAGTGGCTCGCTCATCACAGCGAGGGCACAGGTGTAATGAACACGAATGGAGACAGAGCTGGTTTCAAGCGCAGGGCGCAGCAAGTGTTTATTGCAAAGGACCACAGGAGGAGGCAGTTAGCTGGGTCCAGGGGCAGGCAGAAGGTCATACACAGGAGGAGGCAGGTAGCTGGGTCCAGGGGCAGGCAGAAGGTCATACACAGGAGGAGGCAGGTAGCTGGGTCCAGGGGCAGGCAGAAGGTCAAACACAGGAGGAGGCAGGTAGCTGGGTCCAGGGGCAGGCAGAAGGTCATACACAGGAGGAGGCAGGTAGCTGGGTCCAGGGGCAGGCAGAAGGTCAAACACAGGGGGTCCAAAAGGGCAACAGTACAGGCAGGGAAAAGGATAGTATGGTAGTCCGGGAGATCAGGCAATAGGTAGATAACAGGAAATCCGATAGGCTGAAGTACAGGTAGGGAATAGGCAAAAGGCGTCGTTAGTGAGGTAGGCAAAAACTATCATATACGGGAGGAGTAAATCGTGGGGAAAACAGAGCTCCGAAAGCCATGCGTCACAAAACAAACAATACCTCACAGTGATGGGGTGCAAAGAACTGAAGTAAATAATGTGTGATAATGACATACAGGTGTGTGAACAGGTGATTCGATTTCAGGTGATTGGGATCTGGAGAGTGAGCTGCATTCAGGGGATCTAAGTGTTTGAGGGTGTGAGTTTGAAGCAGATGCTACAACAGGACCAGGGCAGACACTTTCATTAAAGGAATCATGGGCATAATGCACTTTACTGTTTGACCAAATCGTGGTTTTAGCTGTTAAAAAAATAGGACGTTTTTTTACAATCCATGATATTGGCTGCCTAACTGATGACAGAGCCGGGGCAAATCGCTTTGCTGATGCCGTGTTTGACTTTGAATGAGTGTTTGTGTGATCTCAGCTCAGCCTATCAGAAAACTGGGCCGGCCAATCTTGGTAGGGGGACCGGCCATTGCCCACTGATCAGCCAAAAAGCTCATTATAGATTAGTACCTCACCTTTGTCATGGTTTTATTTGTATATTAAAACAATATTTCTGTGTGTCAAATTTCGACCAAACCGACCCAACAAAAACATTGACCAGCCCATCTGGCATTTGCCAGAATTGCCAGATGGCCAATCTGCCCCTGACTAGACCACTCAGCAACATTCAATGTCCTCCTGGTAAGCAACTCCAGTGTATATTTGGCCTTGTGTTTTAGGTTATTGTCCTACTGAAAGGTGAATTTGTCTCCCAGTGTTTGTTGGAAAGCAGACTGAACCTTGGTTTTCCTCTATGATTTTGCCTGCTTATATCTATTCTGTTTCTTTTAAATAAAAAAACCTAGTCCTTAACAATGACAAGCATAGCCATAACATGATGCAGCCACCACCATACTTGAAAATATGAAGAGTGGTACTCAGTTATGTGTTGTGTTGGATTTTCCCCAAACATAACACTTTGTATTTAGGATATATAGTTCATTTCTTTGCCATTTTTGTTTTACTTTAGTAACTTATTGTAAACAGGGTGCATGTTTTGGAATATTTTTTATTCTGTACAGGTTTCCTTCTCTTCACTCTGTCATTTAGGTTAGTATTGTGGAGTAACTACAATGTTGTTGATCCATCCTCAGATTTCTCCTATCACAGCCATTACACTCTGTAACTGTTTTAAAGTCACCATTAGCCTCATAATGAAATCCCTGAGTGGTTTCCTTCCTCTCCGGCAACTAAGTTAAGGACGCCTGTATCTTTGTTGTGACTGGGTGTATTGATACACCATCCAAAGTGTAATTAATAACTTCACCATGCTCAAAGGGATATTAAATGTCTGCTCCCCCCCCCCCCTGATCTAACAATAGGCATTGGAAAACATCCCTGCTCGACTGTCACCCTGCTATAAATGATTCGGGAGACAGACGAAGGAATGCGTAATAGTTGTTTTTATTGTACCCAAATTACGTGCCGTGCAAAGGCACGAAGACCAAACAAACACTGTACAAAAACACAGGGTTGAAACGAAAGCCCAAAACACACAGTGCAGGTACTCACATGCACCAACGGACATTGTAACAATAATCGACAGACAAGGGCAACCAAAGGGCACACTTATACAAGTACTAATCAGTGGGAACAGGGGACAGGTGTGCGTGATGAAAGTTCCAGAGAGATCCGTGACATCGACTGAGGGACCTTACATATAATTGTATGTGTGGAGTACAGAGATGAGGTAGTCATTCAAAAATCATGTCAAACACTGTTTTTGAAACTTATCCATGCAACTTGTTAAGCAACATTTGACTCCTGAACTTATTTAGGCTTGCCATAACAAAAGGGATGAATACTTATTGACTCAAGACATTTCAGCTTTTCATTTTTAATTAATTGACAAACATTTCTAAAACCACAATTCCACTTTGACATTATGGAGAATTGTGTTTAGGCCAGTGACACAAAATCTCAATTGAATCCATTTAATACACTTAATAAAAAGTAAGGGGTGTGAATACTTTTTGAAGGCACTGTATCCTGTTCAACCAGCTCCTGTCAATGCAGAGTTAAGACATTTAGGCTTAAACCAACAGAGGCTTAAGTGATGGATAGCTAGTTAGCTAGAGTACCAATGCTGCTAACTGTGAGAACATGTGTGTGTGTGAGAGAGAGAGAGAGAGAGAGAGAGAGAAAGAAAGAAAGAAAGAAAGGAAAGCGAGCGGCATAGAGAAAGTGTGTGTGAGAGGGAGAGAGAGAGAGAGAGAGAGAGAGAGAGAAAACAAGTGAATGAGAAAGAGTGAGAAGTGACAGGATTGAACTGAACTCCCAGCTGGTGTCAATACCTCCCCCTGGGGGAACAAGCATCGTCACCACCACAAAGACATGTGACAGGAGCTGAAGCCTCTCCCATCACTACTCTAATTCACCTCTGCCAACAGACTGAAGGAATTATCCAACTCTGATGTTATTTCAGCACTCTTAATTACCTTTGAGAACCCATTGAAGTACTTTACAGACAGTGAAACCTTGACTCCGTATAACCTGTTTACTTGCATTTAGTTGTTTACAGCAGTGGAATAGAGACTGTTTTAGCTCTTCATTAGTTGTGTTGTTCATTAGATTCTCAGAACTGGGTGATGTCAGGTGTAGAATCAAACAATAGATGTTCTCCCTCCTACACTTAGTCGCTTCAGATAGCATGTTTAGCATGTTTCATGGATTTATCACAAAGACAACGTTGTATTTATCGGAGGCCTATACTGGTAAAGGGTGACCTTGCACCTTCCTCACTCTTCCTACACTTCCTCTGAAGTGCTCTGCATCTGTCTCTGTTCACCAGCCTATCCTAATCTGTAACGAGTGGAACTCAACTAGCATCTGTTCGCCTCTTGTTTCAAGAAGTTTCTTTGTTTCTTTGTTTCCTGTTGCCTCGCTCACTAGTAATTTCTCGCAAGCGTCCGCCACGTTTTCTTTCATCAAAGACTACTCCTACTCCACCAAACAGACTTTGATGTGACAGCGCCCCCCGCCGTTGCCGCCGTCGATCTGAACCCGGGAAAAGCTCTTGTCTTGACTGAAGCGGGGAACGGCGGGACGCACCTGTGTTACCAGAGCCTTTTGACCCACAATGCATTCTTTCTCTCCCTCGTCCTTTTGTCTGGTGGTTCGTCATTCTTGCAGCGTCCCTGCAACTTGAGTCTTCAGCAACAAAGCACTTTTTTTGTGGTTTAGGAAACAGTGGGGTGAAATGGAGCCATTTGGCGATAGACTGGAGCCGAAATGGAGCCGAGACTGGCCTGGAAGAATGGGTTTCACTCAGGTGACTGTAATGCAATAGAGGAAATCATGACTTCACTATCACAGGTGTGTTACTGGCTGTTGCTGTAGTCCTGGGGCAGGAGGCTTAGGTGTCAGAATTAACCAGGCCAACCTGTTTTAGGCCCGCAGTCCTTGCACCTGTAGTGACCTGTATGGGCAGGTGAGAATGGGAGGGGGAGGGGAAGGCAATGATTGGTGATGAGATTCAGTTGTGTGTTGAATGGGCTGCCCAGGCCTATTTCACTGTTTGTTGGGTTACTCCGTTGTATGTATGTACAGCTGAAGTCGGAAGTTTACATACACCTTAGCCAAATACATTTAAACTAAATTTTTCACAATTTCTGACATTTAATCCCAGCAAAAATTCCCTGTTTTAGGTCAGTTGGGATCACCACTTTATTTTACGAATGTGAAATGGCAGAATAATAGTAGAGAGAATGATTTATTTCAGATTTTGTTTCTTTCATCACATTCCCAGTGGGTCAGAAGTTTACATACACTCAATTAGTATTTGGTAGCATTGGCTTTAAAATATATTAACTTGGGTCAAACTTTCGGGTAGCCTTCCACAAGCTTCCCACAATAAGTTGGCTGTATTTTGGCCCATTCCTCCTAACAGAGCTGGTGTAACCGAGTCAGGTTTGTAGGCCTCCTTGCTCGCACACGCTTTTTCAGTTCTGCCCACACATTTTCTATAGGATTGAGGTCAGGGCTTTGTGATGGCCACTCCAATACCTTGACTTTGTTGTCCTTAAGCCATTTTGTCACAACTTTGGAAGTATGTCTGGGGTCATTGTCCATTTGGAAGACCCATTTGCGACCAAGCTTTAACTTCCTGACTGATGTCTTGAGATGTTGCTTCAATATTTTGTCATGACGTTTGTAATAAGTGGACCAAGATGGAGCGGGGTATGGTTCCATCCTCTTTATTTTGAAGTGAAACTCAAAGAAAACAATGAATGCAAAATGAAACGTGAAGCTGCTATAGTCCTCACAAGCAACTATACATAGTCAAGATCCCACAAAACACAAAGGGGAAATGGCTGCTGTCACGCCCTGACCGTAGATTGCTTTGTATGTTTCTATTTTTTGTTTGGTCAGGGTGTGATGTGGGTGGGCATTCTATGTTTGTATGTCTAGGTTTTGTATTTCTATGTTTTGGCCGGGTATGGTTCTCAATCACGGACAGCTGTCTTTCGTTGTCTCTGATTGAGAATCATACTTAGGTAGCCTGTTTTCCCATTGTTAGTGGTGGGTGGTTATTTTCTGTTTAGTGTGTTTTGCATCTGACGGAGCTGTTTCGGTTGTTCTTTTGTTGCTTGTTGTTTAGTGTTCAGCTTTACCATTAAAATGACGAACACGTACCACGCTGCGCTTTGGTCCTCACCTTCTTCCACCAACGGCCGTTACAGCTGCCTAGATATGAGCCCCAATCAGAGACAACGATAAACAGCTGCCTCTGTTTGGGAACCATACCAGGTCATCTAGGACATCACCTAGATGTCACACCCTAGTCACACCCCGACCTAACCAACATAGAGAATAAAAAGCTCTCTATGGTCAGGGCGTGACATATTTCCACATCATTTTCCTGCCTCATGAAGCCATCTATTTTGTGAAGTCCCTCCTGCAGCAAAGCCCACAACATGATGCTGCCACCACTATGCTTCACTGTTGGGATGTGTTCTTCGGCTTGCAAGCCTCCCCCTTTTTCCTCCAAACATAACGATGGTCATTATGGCCAAACTGTTATATTTTTGTTTCATCAGACAAGAGGACATTTTTCCAAAAAGTACAATCTTTGTCCCCATGTGCAGTTGCAAACTGTAGTCTGGCTTTTTTATGGCGGTTTTGAAGCGGTGGCTTCTTCCTTCCTGAGTGGCCTTTCAGGTTATGTCGATATAAGACAAATTTTACTGTGGATATAGATACTTTTGTACCTGTGTCCTCCAGCATCTTCACAAGGTCCTTTGCTGTTGTTCTGGGATTGATATGCACATATTGCACAAAAGTATGTTTAATCTCTAGGAGACAGAAAGTGTCTCCTTCTTGAGCGGTATGACGGCTGTGTGATCCCGTGGTATTTATACTTGCGTACCATTGTCTGTACAGATGAACGTGGTGCCTTCAGTCATTTGGAAATTGCTCCCAAGGATGAACCAGACTTGTGGAGGTCTACAAGGTCTTCGCTGATTTTTTTTTATTTTTCCATGATGTCAAGCAAAGAGGCCTTGAAATACATCCAATTGACTCAAATGATGTCAATTAGCCTATCAGAATAAGAATCTTCCATGACATCATTTTTTGGAATTTTCCAAGCTGTTTAAAGGGACAGTCAACTTAGTGTATGTAAACTTCTGACCCACTGGAATTGTGATACAGTGAATTATAAGTGAAATAATCTGTCTGTAAACAATTGTTGGAAAAATGACTTGTGTCCTGCACAAAGTAGATGTCCTTCTCGACTTGCCAAAACTATAGTAACAAGACATTTGTGGAGTGGTTGAAAAATGAGTTTTAATGACTCCAACCTAAGTGTATGTAAACTTTCAACTGTATTACTTCTTTCTTCTCTCTCCTTCCAACGCAACTCACCTCTTGCTTTGTCTTTCTATCCGGCTTTGGCCAAACTGTTTTTCTTTCATTTAAACCAGGACATGTAAGTGGAGCAGGTGCTGCTGGAGCCTATTGGAATGTGTATTTCAGGTCCTCCTTCTCTTTCACAATACGAGCCCAAAGAAGAGCTGTCACAGCCAGCATCTCCAGCAGCAGCTTGTCGTTGTCACTGCAATCACACAAGTTCTTACAGGCTGAGCCAAGCAGCTCTGACTTCCCACCAAGACACACACGCACACACACACACACACACACACACACACACACACACACACACACACACACACACACACACACACAAATGCTATCTATTCCTATCTATTTTTACTTTTGTCAGTGCTGGTACCATGCCCATTGTCATGTTGTCACTATTTCTCACCTGTCTTCACTGTCACACTTCGTATGGACTTGTTCTCTTCATAAGACAACAGAGTATAGTTCTACAGTAGTTGGATTATGAAAGATCAATGAAAAGTATCTAGGCAAATCAATTTAGTAGATGCATCATTTCAATATTTGGACAGTCTGAATGTAACTTTTCAAGGAAATTCAGATGCTTGCTGGACTGTTGTGAATGTGTGTGTTGTGTATGCGTCCTAATGTATGCATGTGTGTTCCTATTAGTGTGCATGTGTGCCTACTAGTGTGTGTCTGTGTGTGTTTTTTTTTATTCCACTGGCAAGAGCCTTATTCCTACCAGCTGTCGGAATGCATAAAAACCAGGCTTGTTGTTAAGTCTGGGGCTTAAAACGCTGCCAAAAAGAAAGCTGTGCGAATAACAGCATTAATTCTGTGATTTGAGCCACCACTCAGACTCGCATTTAAAAGTGCTTAAAACTAGCAGCTGGTGTCAACAAGGTAATAAAAGTGGGCACAGGGGAGCGCTCTGCCCGATTAGCGAAGGGGAGTGGGACACCCCTGTTGCTTGAAACAGTACACTGGATCAGCAGGCACACTGAATACAGTACCTGGCGCATGGCACCACCAGCCATGCCAGTTATGCCAGTCTGCAGAGGGAGAGGGGGAAGGAAAGGGAGAAAGAGAGTATGGGAGGAAGCAAGAGAGGGATGAAGAGAGAGGGAGAAAGATCAAGAGTGAGAGAGAATGAGAGAGAGAGATTGAGAAAAATAGTGAAGAAAGATAAAGAGAGAGAGGGAAAAAGATAAAGAGAGAGAGAGATGGAGAAAAATAAAGATTGAGAGGGAAAAAGAGAAAGAGAGAGAAAGAGAGATGGAGAAAGATAAAGAGTGAGAGAGAAAGAGAGAGATAAATGGAGAAAGAGTCATTGCCTTTATGGGGTATGTGCTTTATATAGTTTAAATTTGATCTTTATGTCTCTATTTCCCTATCTCTCCTTTACCCGAACTTCATCAAAGTTTGTATACAGTAAGGAATAGGAAGACTGCAAGATGATATCACCTAAGCACTCCTGTCCAAGTCAAATGTATCATCTATGACAGGCTGGCGCCATGGAAGATGTAGGTACACTTTTAGAGCTCCAGACAGTGCTAAATGTTTCGTATCCATCACCCATCCAGGAGTAGCTCATGTGGGATTGAAAAAAGAAAAGAAACGCAGTCTTTGGGTGCATTAGCTAACCTTTAACCCCTCTCTGCTCGCAGAGAGCATCATCAGCAAGGTTGAGATTGTCATTAAAAAGTCAAGACCTGTGTGCATTATGAATCACACCACTTCTCCACTCCTCGTTAACTTGTCCTCTACGTTATGACGGGAATGTTTTGTTATGACGGGAATGTTTTGTTATGACGGGAATGTTTTGTTATGATGGAGAATGTTTTGTTATGATCGGAATGTTTTGTTATGATGGGGAATGTTTTGTTATGACGGGAATGTTTTGTTATGATGGAGAATGTTTTGTTATGATGGGAATGTTTTGTTATAATGGGAATGTTTTGTTATGATGGGGAATGTTTTGTTATGATGGGAATGTTTTGTTATGATAGGAATGTTTTGTTATGATGGGAATGTTTTGTTATGATTGGGAATGTTTTGTTATGATGGGAATGTTTTGTTATGAACGAGAATGTTTTGTTATGGCGGGAATGTTTTGTTATGATGGGAATGTTTTGTTATGATGGTAATGTTTTGTTATGAACGAGAATGTTTTGTTATGGCGGGAATGTTTTGTTATGATGGGAATGTTTTGTTATGATAGGAATGTTTTGTTACGATAGGGAATGTTTTGTTATGATGGGGAATGTTTTGTTATGATGGGAAAGTTTTGTAATGATGGGAATGTTTTGTTACGATAGGAATGTTTTGTTATGATTGGGAATGTTTTGTTATGATAGGAATGTTTTGTTACAATAGGAATGTTTTGTTACGATAGGAATGTTTTGTTATGATGGGGAATGTTTTGTTATGATTGGGAATGTTTTGTTATGATGGGAATGTTTTGTTATGATGGGAATGTTTTGTTATGATGGGAATGTTTTGTTATGACGGGAATGTTTTGTTATGACGGGAATATTTTGTTATGACGGGAATGTTTTGTTATGATGGGAATGTTTTGTTATGATGGGAATGTTTTGTTATGATGGGAATGTTTTGTTATGATTGGGAATGTTTTGTTATGATGGGAATGTTTTGTTATGATTGGGAATATTTTGTTATGATGGGAATCTTTTGTTATGACGGCAATGTTCTGTTATGATGGAGAATTTTTTGTTATGATGGGAATGTTTTGTTATGATGGGAATGTTTTGTTTTGATGGGAATGTTTTGTTATGATGGGAATGTTTTGTTTTACTGGGAATGTTTTGTTATGATGGGAATGTTTTGTTATGATGGGAACGTTTTGTTTTACTGGAAATGTTTTGTTATGATGGGAATGTTTTGTTATGATGGGAATGTTTTGTTATGATGGGAATGTTTTGTTTTACTGGGAATGTTTTGTTATGATGGGAATGTTTTGTTATGACAGGAATGTTTTGTTATGATGGGAATGTTTTGTTTTACTGGGAATGTTTTGTTATGATGGGAATGTTTTGTTTTACTGGGAATGTTTTGTTATGATTGGGAATGTTTTGTAATGATGGGAATGTTTTGTTATGATGGAGAATGTTTTGTTATGATGGGAATGTTTTGTTATGATGGGAATGTTTTGTTATGATGGAGAATGTTTTGTTATGATGGGAATGTTTTGTTTTGACGGAAATGTTTTGTTATGATGGGAATGTTTTGTTATGATTGGGAATGTTTTGTTATGATGGGAATGTTTTGTTATGATGGGAATGTTTTGTTATGATGGAGAATGTTTTGTTATGATGGGAATGTTTTGTTTTACTGGGAATGTTTTGTTATGATGGGAATGTTTTGTTATGATGGGAATGTTTTGTTTTACTGGAAATGTTTTGTTATGATGGGAATGTTTTGTTATAATGGGAATGTTTTGTTATGATGGGAATGTTTTGTTTTACTGGGAATGTTTTGTTATGATGGGAATGTTTTGTTATGACGGGAATGTTTTGTTATGATGGGAATGTTTTGTTTTACTGGGAATGTTTTGTTATGATGGGAATGTTTTGTTTTACTGGGAATGTTTTGTTATGACTCAAATATTTTGTTATGATGGGAATGTTTTGTTATGATTGGGAATGTTTTGTTATGATGGGAATGTTTTGTTATGAACGAGAATGTTTTGTTACGATAGGAATGTTTTGTTATGACAGGAATGTTTTGTTATGATTGGGAATGTCTTGTTATGAACGAGAATGTTTTGATATGATGGGGAATGTTTTGTTATGACGGGAATGTTTTGTTATGATGGGAATGTTTTGTCATGAACGAGAATGTTTTGTTATGATGGGGAATGTTTTGTTATGATGGAGAATGTTTTGTTATGACGGGAATGTTTTGTTATGATGGGAATGTTTTGTCATGATGGGAATGTTTTGTTATGATTGGGAATGTTTTGTTATGATGGGAATGTTTTGTTATGATGGGAATGTTTTGTTATGACGGCAATGTTTTGTTATGATGGAGAATTTTTTGTTATGATGGGAATGTTTTGTTATGATGGAGAATGTTTTGTTATGACGGGAATGTTTTGTTATGATGGGAATGTTTTGTTTTGATGGGAATGTTTTGTTATGATGGGAATGTTTTGTTTTACTGGGAATGTTTTGTTATGATGGGAATGTTTTGTTATGATGGGAACGTTTTGTTTTACTGGAAATGTTTTGTTATGATGGGAATGTTTTGTTATGATGGGAATGTTTTGTTTTACTGGGAATGTTTTGTTATGATGGGAATGTTTTGTTATGACAGGAATGTTTTGTTATGATGGGAATGTTTTGTTTTACTGGGAATGTTTTGTTATGATGGGAATGTTTTGTTTTACTGGGAATGTTTTGTTATGATTGGGAATGTTTTGTAATGATGGGAATGTTTTGTTATGATGGAGAATGTTTTGTTATGATGGGAATGTTTTGTTATGATGGGAATGTTTTGTTATGATGGAGAATGTTTTGTTATGATGGGAATGTTTTGTTATGACGGAAATGTTTTGTTATGATGGGAATGTTTTGTTATGATTGGGAATGTTTTGTTATGATGGGAATGTTTTGTTATGATGGGAATGTTTTGTTATGATGGAGAATGTTTTGTTATGATGGGAATGTTTTCTTTTACTGGGAATGTTTTGTTATGATGGGAATGTTTTGTTATGATGGGAATGTTTTGTTTTACTGGAAATGTTTTGTTATGATGGGAATGTTTTGTTATAATGGGAATGTTTTGTTATGATGGGAATGTTTTGTTTTACTGGGAATGTTTTGTTATGATGGGAATGTTTTGTTATGACGGGAATGTTTTGTTATGATGGGAATGTTTTGTTATGACGGGAATGTTTTGTTATGATGGGAATGTTTTGTTTTACTGGGAATGTTTTGTTATGATGGGAATGTTTTGTTTTACTGGGAATGTTTTGTTATGATGGGAATGTTTTGATTTACTGGGAATTTTTTGTTATGACTCAAATATTTTGTTATGATGGGAATGTTTTGTTATGATTGGGAATGTTTTGTTATGATGGGAATGTTTTGTTATGAACGAGAATGTTTTGTTACGATAGGAATGTTTTGTTATGACAGGAATGTTTTGTTATGATTGGGAATGTCTTGTTATGAACGAGAATGTTTTGTTATGATGGGGAATGTTTTGTTATGACGGGAATGTTTTGTTATGATGGGAATGCTTTGTTATGAACGAGAATGTTTTGTTATGATGGGAATGTTTTGTTATGATGGGAATGTTTTGTTATGACGGGAATGTTTTGTTATGACGGGAATGTTTTGTTACGATAGGAATGTTTTGTTACGATAGGAATATTTTGTTATGATGGGGAATGTTTTGTTATGATGGGAATGTTTTGTCATGATGGGAATGTTTTGTTGTGATGGGAATGTTTTGTTATGACGGGAATGTTTTGTTATGACGGGAATGTTTTGTTACGATAGGAATGTTTTGTTACGATAGGAATATTTTGTTATGATGGGGAATGTTTTGTTATGATGGGAATGTTTTCTTATGATGGGAATGTTTTGTTGTGATGGGAATGTTTTGTTATGATTGGGAATGTTTTGTTATGATGGGAATGTTTTGTTAAGATTGGGAATGTTTTGTTATGATGGGAATGTTTTGTTATGACGGGAATTTTTTATTATGATGGAGAATGTTTTGTTATGATGGAGAATGTTTTGTTATGATGGGAATGTTTTGTTATGATGGATAATGTTTTGTTATGATGGGAATGTTTTGTTATGATGGGAATGTTTTGTTTTGATGGGAATGTTTTGTTATGATGGGAATGTTTTGTTTTACTGGGAATGTTTTATTGTGATGGGAATGTTTTGTTTTACTGGAAATGTTTTGTTATGATGGGAATGTTTTGTTATGACGGGAATGTTTTGTTATGATGGGAATGTTTTGTTTTACTGGCAGTGTTTTGTTATGATGGGAATGTTTTGTTTTACTGAGAATGTTTTGTTATGACTCAAATATTTTGTTATGATGGGAATGTTTTGTTATGATTGGGAATGATTTGTTATGATGGGAATGTTTTGTTATGATGGAGAATGTTTTGTTATGATGGGAATGTTTTGTTATGATGGAGAATGTTTTGTTATGATGGGAATGTTTTGTTATGACGGGAATGTTTTGTTATGATGGGAATGTTTTGTTATGATTGGGAATGTTTTGTTATGATTGGGAATGTTTTGTTATGATGGGAATGTTTTGTTATGATGGGAATGTTTTGTTATGATGGAGAATGTTTTGTTATGACGGGAATGGATTGTTATGATGGGAATGTTTTGTTTTGATGGGAATGTTTTGTTATGATGGGAATGTTTTGTTTCACTGGGAATGTTTTGTTATGATGGGAATGTTTTGTTTTACTGGGAATGTTTTGTTATGACGGGAATGTTTTGTTTTACTGGGAATGTTTTGTTATGATGGGAATGTTTTGTTATGACGGGAATGTTTTGTTATGAACGAGAATGTTTTGTTACGATAGAAATGTTTTGTTATGACGGGAATGTTCTGTTATGATTGGGAATGTTTTGTTATGAACGAGAATGTTTTGTTATGATGGGGAATGTTTTGTTATGATGGGAATGTTTTGTTATGACAGGAATGTTTTGTTATGATGGGAATGTTCTGTTATGATGGGAATGTTTTGTTATGATTGGGAATGTTTTGTTATGATGGGAATGTTTTGTTATGATTGGGAATGTTTTGTTATGATCTGAATGTTTTGTTATGATAGGAATGTTTTGTTTTGATGGAGAATGTTTTGTTATGACGGGAATGTTTTGTTATGATTGGGAATGTTTTGTTATGATGGAGAATGTTTTGTTATGATAGGAATGTTTTGTTATGATGGGAATGTTTTGTTATGAACGAGAATGTTTTGTTACGATAGGAATGTTTTGTTATGACGGGAATGTTTTGTTTTGATTGGGAATGTTTTGTTATGAACGAGAATGTTTTGTTGTGACGGGAATGTTTTGTTATGATGGGGAAAGTTTTGTTATGATGGAGAATGTTTCGTTATGACGGGACTGTTTTGATATGATGGGAATGTTTTGTTATGATGGGAATGTTTTGTTATGATTGGGAATGTTTTGTTATGAACGAGAATGTTTTGTTATGATGGGAATGTTTTGTTATGATGGGAATGTTTTGTTATGACGGGAATGTTTTGTTATGACGGGAATGTTTTGTTACGATAGGAATGTTTTGTTACGATAGGAATATTTTGTTATGATGGGGAATGTTTTGTTATGATGGGAATGTTTTGTCATGATGGGAATGTTTTGTTGTGATGGGAATGTTTTGTTATGACGGGAATGTTTTGTTATGACGGGAATGTTTTGTTACGATAGGAATGTTTTGTTACGATAGGAATATTTTGTTATGATGGGGAATGTTTTGTTATGATGGGAATGTTTTCTTATGATGGGAATGTTTTGTTGTGATGGGAATGTTTTGTTATGATTGGGAATGTTTTGTTATGATGGGAATGTTTTGTTAAGATTGGGAATGTTTTGTTATGATGGGAATGTTTTGTTATGACGGGAATTTTTTATTATGATGGAGAATGTTTTGTTATGATGGAGAATGTTTTGTTATGATGGGAATGTTTTGTTATGATGGATAATGTTTTGTTATGATGGGAATGTTTTGTTATGATGGGAATGTTTTGTTTTGATGGGAATGTTTTGTTATGATGGGAATGTTTTGTTTTACTGGGAATGTTTTATTGTGATGGGAATGTTTTGTTTTACTGGAAATGTTTTGTTATGATGGGAATGTTTTGTTATGACGGGAATGTTTTGTTATGATGGGAATGTTTTGTTTTACTGGCAGTGTTTTGTTATGATGGGAATGTTTTGTTTTACTGAGAATGTTTTGTTATGACTCAAATATTTTGTTATGATGGGAATGTTTTGTTATGATTGGGAATGACGTGTTATGATGGGAATGTTTTGTTATGATGGAGAATGTTTTGTTATGATGGGAATGTTTTGTTATGATGGAGAATGTTTTGTTATGATGGGAATGTTTTGTTATGACGGGAATGTTTTGTTATGATGGGAATGTTTTGTTATGATTGGGAATGTTTTGTTATGATTGGGAATGTTTTGTTATGATGGGAATGTTTTGTTATGATGGGAATGTTTTGTTATGATGGAGAATGTTTTGTTATGACGGGAATGGTTTGTTATGATGGGAATGTTTTGTTTTGATGGGAATGTTTTGTTATGATGGGAATGTTTTGTTTCACTGGGAATGTTTTGTTATGATGGGAATGTTTTGTTTTACTGGGAATGTTTTGTTATGACGGGAATGTTTTGTTTTACTGGGAATGTTTTGTTATGATGGGAATGTTTTGTTATGACGGGAATGTTTTGTTATGAACGAGAATGTTTTGTTACGATAGAAATGTTTTGTTATGACGGGAATGTTCTGTTATGATTGGGAATGTTTTGTTATGAACGAGAATGTTTTGTTATGATGGGGAATGTTTTGTTATGATGGGAATGTTTTGTTATGACAGGAATGTTTTGTTATGATGGGAATGTTCTGTTATGATGGGAATGTTTTGTTATGATTGGGAATGTTTTGTTATGATGGGAATGTTTTGTTATGATTGGGAATGTTTTGTTATGATCTGAATGTTTTGTTATGATAGGAATGTTTTGTTTTGATGGAGAATGTTTTGTTATGACGGGAATGTTTTGTTATGATTGGGAATGTTTTGTTATGATGGAGAATGTTTTGTTATGATAGGAATGTTTTGTTATGATGGGAATGTTTTGTTATGAACGAGAATGTTTTGTTACGATAGGAATGTTTTGTTATGACGGGAATGTTTTGTTTTGATTGGGAATGTTTTGTTATGAACGAGAATGTTTTGTTGTGACGGGAATGTTTTGTTATGATGGGGAAAGTTTTGTTATGATGGAGAATGTTTCGTTATGACGGGACTGTTTTGATATGATGGGAATGTTTTGTTATGATGGGAATGTTTTGTTATGATTGGGAATGTTTTGTTATGATTGGGAATGTTTTGTTATGATGGGAACGTTTTGTTATGATGGGAATGTTTTGTTATGATGGGAGTGATTTGTTATGATTGGGAATGTTTTGTTACGATAGGAATGTTTTGTTATGATAGGAATGTTTTGTTATGATAGGAATGTTTTGTTACGATAGGAATGTTTTGTTATGATGGGGAATGTTTTGTCATGATTGGGAATGTTTTGTTATGATGGGAACGTTTTGTTATGATGGGAATGTTTTATTATGATGGGAATGTTTTGTTATGACGGGAATGTTTTGTTATGAAGGGAATGTTTTGTTATGATTGGGAATGTTTTGTTATGATGGGAATGTTTTGTTATGATGGGAATGTTTTGTTATGACGGGAATGTTTTGTTATGACGGGAATGTTTTGTTATGATGGGAATGTTTTGTTATGATGGGAATGTTTTGTTTTACTGGGAATGTTTTGTTATGATGGGAATGTTTTGTTATGAACGAGAATGTTTTGTTATGATGGAGAATGTTTTGTTACGACGGGAATGTTTTGTTATGATTGGGAATGTTTTGTTAGGATGGAGAATGTTTTGTTATGATAGGAATGTTTTGTTATGATGGGAATGTTTTGTTATGAACGAGAATGTTTTGTTACGATAGGAATGTTTTGTTATGACGGGAATGTTTTGTTTTGATTGGGAATGTTTTGTTATGACAGGAATGTTTTGTTATGATGGGAATGTTCTGTTATGATGGGAATGTTTTGTTATGATTGGGAATGTTTTGTTATGATGGGAATGTTTTGTTATGATTGGGAATGTTTTGTTATGATCTGAATGTTTTGTTACGATAGGAATGTTTTGTTTTGATGGAGAATGTTTTGTTATGACGGGAATGTTTTGTTATGATTGGGAATGTTTTGTTATGATGGAGAATGTTTTGTTATGATAGGAATGTTTTGTTATGATGGGAATGTTTTGTTATGAACGAGAATGTTTTGTTACGATAGGAATGTTTTGTTATGACGGGAATGTTTTGTTTTGATTGGGAATGTTTTGTTATGAACGAGAATGTTTTGTTGTGACGGGAATGTTTTGTTATGATGGGAATGTTTTGTTACGAACGAGAATGTTTTGTTATGATGGGGAAAGTTTTGTTATGATGGAGAATGTTTCGTTATGACGGGACTGTTTTGATATGATGGGAATGTTTTGTTATGATGGGAATGTTTTGTTATGATTGGGAATGTTTTGTTATGATTGGGAATGTTTTGTTATGATGGGAACGTTTTGTTATGATGGGAATGTTTTGTTATGATGGGAGTGTTTTGTTATGATTGGGAATGTTTTGTTACGATAGGAATGTTTTGTTATGATAGGAATGTTTTGTTATGATAGGAATGTTTTGTTACGATAGGAATGTTTTGTTACGATAGGAATGTTTTGTTATGATGGGGAATGTTTTGTCATGATTGGGAATGTTTTGTTATGATGGGAACGTTTTGTTATGATGGGAATGTTTTGTTATGATGGGAATGTTTTGTTATGACGGGAATGTTTTGTTATGAAGGGAATGTTTTGTTATGATTGGGAATGTTTTGTTATGATGGGAATGTTTTGTTATGATGGGAATGTTTTGTTATGACGGGAATGTTTTGTTATGACGGGAATGTTTTGTTATGATGGGAATGTTTTGTTATGATGGGAATGTTTTGTTTTACTGGGAATGTTTTATTATGATGGGAATGTTTTGTTATGAACGAGAATGTTTTGTTATGATGGAGGATGTTTTGTTATGACGGGAATGTTTTGTTATGATTGGGAATATTTTGTTAGGATGGAGAATGTTTTGTTATGATAGGAATGTTTTGTTATGATGGGAATGTTTTGTTATGAACGAGAATGTTTTGTTACGATAGGAATGTTTTGTTATGACGGGAATGTTTTGTTTTGATTGGGAATGTTTTGTTATGAACGAGAATGTTTTCTTATGATGGGGAATGTTTTGTTATGACGGGAATGTTTTGTTATGATGGGAATGTTTTGTTACGAACGAGAATGTTTTGTTATGATGGGGAATGTTTTGTTATGATGGTGAATGTTTCGCTATGACGGGAATGTTTTGTTATGATGGGAATGTTTTGTTATGATGGGAATGTTTTGTTATGATGGGAATGTTTTGTTATGATAGGAATGTTTTGTTATGATGGGGAATGTTCTGTTATGATTGGGAATGTTTTGTTATGATGGGAATGTTTTGTTATGATGGGAATGTTTTGTTATGACGGGAATGTTTTGTTATGACGGGAATGTTTTGTTTTACTGGGAATGTTTTGTTATGATGGGAATATTTTGTTATGATGGAGAATGTTTTGTTATGATGGGGAATGTTTTGTTATGATGGGAATGTTTTGTTATGATGGGAATATTTTATTATGATGGGAATGCTTTGTTATGACGGGTATGTTTTGTTAAGATTGGGAATGTTTTGTTATGATGGGAATGTTTTGTTATGATGGGAATTTTTTGTTATGATGGAGAATGTTTTGTTATGATGGAGAATGTTTTGTTATGATGGGAATGTTTTGTTATGATGGGAATGTTTTGTTATGATGGGAATATTTTATTATGATGGGAATGCTTTGTTATGACGGGTATGTTTTGTTAAGATTGGGAATGTTTTGTTATGATGGGAATGTTTTGTTATGATGGAAAATGTTTTGTTATGATGGGAATGTTTTGTTATGATGGGAATATTTTATTATGATGGGAATGCTTTGTTATGACGGGAATGCTTTGTTATGATGGGGAAAGTTTTGGATATAACTTCGACACTTGCTTGCTGCACAGCCTGTGTAACTCAGGAGAGACAGTGTGCCCTGCTGCAGGGTTGAGGATTGGTATGGGCCGGTGGTGCGTGTAACTTGGGAGAGAGAGCGAAAAAAAAGTAGCCACTGACTCTACACTAGTTAGACAAACTTGTAAATGCCATTGGTCTATCATCATCCCACCTGACAGTGCCTGCCTTTACTGCATCAAAACGATGTAAAGAAACTAGCTAAGATAGACAGAGGCTAGTTGAGGCTAATTTTCTGCGCTCCCCGTTCTTGTCTATAACAACTCGCCTACCTTTCGGTTGCTTGTTTAGCAAACTTCATTCTATTTTGCATTGATTAGAGATCTCCCACTTCACGTTGACATGGAGCCTCTGACTGTAATGCCCACAACAACAAACTACAAGCTTGAAACGCAGCCTGGGGGCATGCAACCTGTGTAGGCTATACGGTTACCGGGACACCGCAGCAGCCTGTGGGATGGACCCAAAATCACTGTCATCAATACCTTTAAATAAAATCTATTTAATGATTAATTTTGAAAGTAACCCTCCAAAAAGTAAATCATAAACCTTTTTAATGTGAGGATGTACTAGGTAGCTGTTTCTTGGGCTCCAGGAATGTGCCTGAAAAAACATTTAACTGACTGAAAGTATAAGGGGATATTGTGAACAAATGTTGTAGTCAAGGCTACGATGGTGCCAGTGCAATGAGTGGAGCTTCCTCTGGTGTTCAGAAGCCATATCAGACCGAGAGCCTAATGCTCCTTAGGTAGTTCTTTCTGAGTTTTAGCTCTAGAAACGATCACTCCGCAGAAGAGAAACTGCGTCATGCCAATGTATGTATTTTTATGGGGCGCATGTCATAAAAACTACATTCAACATGTTGCTGTTTTATTACATTTCAAATGTCATGGTATATCCTTGTGTATAACAATGTCACGCACATCCTTTTATTTAATTGAGACAAAGCCTTTTTGTTAAAATAGGCCTATGATTTTCCTTACTCAAAAATGAATACTTCCAAATATTTCGACTAACGTCCATTAGGATAGTTGAATATTCAAATAACCGTGTCCATCCCTAGTGAACAAAATGTTTTACATCATTTTCAGGCTGTCAGTCAAAGTGGAGGACAACTCTTCGTTGTATCCAAGGTTAATGTGCTGAGAGACGCTCAGAGACTTCTCCACCATATGGATGGGTTCATCCAGGCACTGTTGAAGGTTGCACCCCATCCGCCATCCCACACACTGTTGGATTGAGATAATAGCAGTCATTGCCCTACAGTTTAAGCCACCTATCTTTGCTACATTTCTAGTGCTAGTACTAATACTAAAATATTAATGTCTGTAACATTATTCCACTCAAGAAATTCTCTCTCTAACATGGGGAAAGCACAGTTTCGTCTTTCTTTCTTTCTTTCTTTCTTTCTTTCTTTCTTTCCCAGCTATTTTAAGATGAATGCACCGATTGTAAATCGCTATGGATAAGAGTGTCTGCTAAATGACAAAATGTAAAATCTTTCTTCCTTTCTCACATACATAGTTTAAGACGAATGCACTAATTGTATGTCACATCTGGATAAGAGCTTCTGTTAAATGACTAAAATGTAAAACCTTTCTATCTCTCTCTCTCTCTCTCCATTTGTTTCTCAGTATAGGGCCATCTGTTACTAGGCAGGCAGAATGCTTGGTTGAAATACTCTATGTACGCTCTAATTAATTCAACCAAATTGTTTTAGAATAGATTAATACAATAATGGCAGCACATGAAAGGTTATTTCAAGTACACCTTTGAACTAATCTCATAAAAGTCGATTGTTGTTCTATTTAGCACGCTTTCTTACCTTCGGGTGCACTTTTACCAAGTACTGCCTCTAGCTAAGAGATAATGCTGTTGTTTTTAGTTGTGTGAAACTCTGCTGTCGTTTTATCTGCTGTTTTTATTGTCTGATGGAGGCTGGGTCCTTTAGGAGGTAAACAACTGGATGACTCCAGTATACTGACCGCTCTTGAGTGTTAAATCAAATCAAATCAAATTTGTTTATACGTGGTTAGCAGATGTTAATGCGAGTGTAGCGAAATGCTTGTGCTTCTAGTTCCGACAATGCAGTAATAACCAACGAGTAATCTAACCTAACAATTCCACAACTACTACCTTATACACACAAGTGTAAAGGGATAAAGAATATATACATACAGATATATGAATTAGTGATGGTACAGAACGGCATAGGCAAGATGCAGTAGATGGTATCAAGTACAGTGTATACATATGAGATGAGTAATGTAGGGTATGTAAACATAAAAGTGGCACAGTTTAAAGTGGTTAGTGATACATGTATTACATAAAGATGGCAAGATTCAGTAGATGATATAGGGTACAGTATATACAGTGCCTTGCGAAAGTATTCGGCCCCCTTGAACTTTGCGACCTTTTGCCACATTTCAGGCTTCAAACATAAAGATATAAAACTGTATTTTTTTTGTGAAGAATCAACAACAAGTGGGACACAATCATGAAGTGGAACGACATTTATTGGATATTTCAAACTTTTTTAACAAATCAAAAACTGAAAAATTGGGCGTGCAAAATTATTCAGCCCCTTTACTTTCAGTGCAGCAAACTCTCTCCAGAAGTTCAGTGAGGATCTCTCAATGATCCAATGTTGACCTAAATGACTAATGATGATAAATACAATCCACCTGTGTGTAATCAAGTCTCCGTATAAATGCACCTGCACTGTGATAGTCTCAGAGGTCCGTCAAAAGCGCAGAGAGCATCATGAAGAACAAGGAACACACCAGGCAGGTCCGAGATACTGTTGTGAAGAAGTTTAAAGCCGGATTTGGATACAAAAAGATTTCCCAAGCTTTAAACATCCCAAGGAGCACTGTGCAAGCGATAATATTGAAATGGAAGGAGTATCAGATGTGTACGCAGAGGAACTTAAAACGTATTACCCTCTCCACTACTGTCCCGTCAATGTGGATAGGGGGGATAGGGGGGTGATCCCGCGGTAGTCATTTAGCTCAGTTACCGTAGCTTACTTGGGAACAGGAACAATGGTGGCCCTCTTGAAGCATGTGGGAACAACAGACTGGGATAAGGATTGATTGAATATGTCCATAAACACACCAGCCAGCTGGTCTGCGCATGCTCTGAGGACGCGGCTGGGGATGCCGTCTGGGCCTGCAGCCTTGCGAGGGTTAACACGTTTAAATGTTTTACTCACATCGGCTGCAGTGAAGGAGAGTCCGCAGGTTTTGGTAGCGGGCCGTGTCAGTGGCACTGTATTGTCCTCAAAGCGAGCAAAGAAGTTGTTTAGTATGTCTGGGAGCAAGACATCCTGGTCCGCGACGGGGCTGGATTTCTTTTTGTAAATCCGTGATTGACTGTAGACCCTACCACATACCTCTTGTGTCTGAGCGGTTGAATTGCAACTCTACTTTGCCTCTATACTGACGCTTAGCTTGTTTGATTGCCTTGGGGAGGGAATAGCAACACTGTTTGTATTCGGTCATGTTTCCGGTCACCTTGCCCTGGTTAAAAGCAGTGGTTCGTGCTTTGAGTTTCGCAGGAATGCTGCCATCAATCCACGGTTTCTGGTTTGGGAATGTTTTAATAGTTGCTGTGGGTACGACATCGCCAATGCACTTTCTAATGAACTCGCTCACCGAATCAGAGTATTCGTCAATGTTGTTGTTGGACGCAATGCGGAACATATCCCAATCCAGGTGATCAAAGCAGTCTTGAAGCGTGGAATCAGATTGGTCGGATCAGCGTTTCTGTCTGTAGGCTGGAAGCAACAAAATGGAGTTGTGGTCAGCTTTTCCAAAAGGAGGGCGGGGGAGGACCTTATATGCGTCGCAGAAGTTATAATAACAATGATCCAGGGTTTTACCAGCCCTGGTTGGGCAATTGATATGCTGATAGAATTTAGGGAGTCTTGTTTTCAGATTAGCCTTGTTAAAATTCCCAGCTACAATGAATGCAGCCTCAGGATATGTGGTTTCCAGTTTACAAAGAGTCAAATAAAGTTTGTTCAGGGCCATCGATGTGTCTGCTTGGGGTGTAATATATATGGCTGTGATTATAATCTAAGAGAATTCCCTTGGTAGATAATGCGGTCGACATTTGATTGTGAGGAATTCTAAGTCAGGTGAACAGTGCAGAGCTGAGTGCGCAGGTCATCCCTTGCAGTAAGTAGGCTGAGTGTGTAGGTCATCCCTTGCAGTAAGTAGGCTGAGTGTGGAGGTCATCCCTTGCAGTAAGTAGGCTGAGTGTGGAGGTCATCCCTTGCAGTAAGTAGGCTGAGTGTGGAGGTCATCATCCCTTGCAGTAAGTAGGCTGAGTGTGAAAGTCATCCCTTGCAGTAAGTAGGCTGAGTGTGGATGTCATCCCTTGCAATAAGTAGGCTGAGTGTGGAGGTCATCCCTTGCAGTAAGTGGGCTGAGTGTGAAGGTCGTCCCTTGTAGTATGTGGGCTGAGTGTGGAGATCGTCCCTTGTAGTATGTGGGCTGAGTGTGGAGGTCATCCCTTACAGTATGTGGGCTGAGTGTGAAGGTCGTCCCTTGTAGTATGTGGGCTGAGTGTGAAGGTCGTCCCTTGTAGTATGTGGGCTGAGTGTGAAGGTCGTCCCTTGTAGTATGTGGGCTGAGTGTGAAGGTCGTCCCTTGTAGTATGTGGGCTGAGTGTGGAGATCGTCCCTTGTAGTATGTGGGCTGAGTGTGGAGATCGTCCCTTGTAGTATGTGGGATGAGTGTGGAGGTCATTCCTTTGTTCTCACTCACATGATACTGTAGTTGCACCACAAGTTCCAGTGACAGACTGCATTCTGGTGTGTAAGTGTGAAGTTGCTTGGTGCTAGACATTTTTCAAAGGTAACAACCCAAAGATGTTTAGATTCATTTGAATTATACCTTAGATTTACAGGGTTACCGTATCACTAACAGTGATAGCAGGCCCATGCATGATGCACTTATGACACAAAAAGGGCATCGCATCACTCCATGTGGAAGGTACAGCACACCTCATCCAGATTAACATAACCTCACTGCTCCTCCCTGGAGAGGTAGCATGATATATTTCCTGGTAGGCAGAGAACTCAGCTCTTGTTTTTTTACAATTTCCAGTTCATTAGCACAGTTGTGGCTGCGCTAGTGCACTCGCAAAACACACCTGCCTTCCTTTAGGAGGCTTTACCACGCAAGCACACAGGCCCAGCGCACACGCCCGGTGCCTGGTGCATTTTTTAAGAATATGATAATGAACCTGGCTTGACAGAGTAATTAACAGGGCTAAATGAAAATCTCATGAGGTTCAGGGATGGTTAGCAGATGTTCTATGAAATCCATTATAGAGGAAACGTCTTGTAAGGGAAGGAGGCAGGGAGAAAGGCAGGAGACTACACGTAGCATACATATAGTACAGTATGGAGAGAGGAGTGTGGGGTCATCTGTTGTGGTGGAAGACTTTTATTTGGACATGCTGTCTTTGTAGCAGTGCATTGGCTTACATGCTTCACAGAGTTTATGGGAGGAACAGAGCAGTGAACTGTGACTCCATAAAACACAACAACGGCACATGTCTTCAGCTCCTTTAGAATAGAAATTGTAGCAATATGAGCGTCAACATAGTGAATTTGGTTTTTAGGATAGGATAAGTGTCAAATGAGACAGTATCAAACAGGAACTGGGCCTCTGTGATTTAAGATGGTGCAGACGAGTGACATTGCCATCCTGCTAGCTCACTTTGTTTGAATGTGTATTGAACTGTTGAGGAAGAGCTTGCAAGTAAGCATTTCACTGTCCAGTTTGCACCCTCTCTCCTGTCCTGTTTACACCTTGTATCCTGTCCTGTTACCAACCTGGATCCTGTCCTGTTTACAACGCGAATCCTGTCCTGTTTACACGCTGTATCCTGTCCTGTTTACATCCTGTATCCTGTCCTGTTTACAACCTGTATCTTATAACCTGTATCTTGTATCCTGTCCTGTTACCACCCTGGATCCTGTCCTGTTTACACCCTGTATCCTGTATTTTTTACACCCTGTATCCTGTCTTTTTTACATCCTGTATCCTGTCCTGTTTACACCCTGTATCCTGTCTTTTTTACACCCTGTATCCTGTATTTTTTACACCCTGTATCCTGTCCTGTTTCCATCCTGTATCCTGTCCTGTTTATACCCTGCATCCTGTATCCTGTCTTTTTTACATCCTGTATCCTGTCCTGTTTACACCCTGTATCCTGTATTTTTTACACCCTGTATCCTGTCCTGTTTCCATCCTGTATCCTGTCCTGTTTATACCCTGTATCCTGTATCCTGTCTTTTTTACACCCTGTATCCTGTCCTGTTTACACCCTGTATCCTGTATTTTTTACATCCTGTATCCTGTCCTGTTTACACCCTGTATCCTGTCTTTTTTACACCCTGTATCCTGTTCTGTTTACATCCTGTATTCTGTATCCTGTTTATACCCTGTATCCTGTCTTTTTTACACCCTGTATCCTGTCCTGTTTATACCATATATCCTGTATCCTATCCTGTTTATACCCTGTATCCTGTCTTTTTGACATCCTGTATCCTGTCCTGTTTACACCCTGTATCCTGTTCTGTTTACATCCTGTATCCTGTATCCTGTTTATACCCTGTATCCTGTATCCTATCCTGTTTATATCCTGTATCCTGTTTAGATCCTGCGTGCTGTCCTGTTTACACAGTGTATCCTGTCTGGTTTACATTATGTATCTCGTATCTTGTTTACACCCTGTATCCTGTTCTGTTTACATCCTGTATCCTGTATCCTGTTTACACCCTGTATCCTGTATCCTATTCACACCCTGTATCCTGTTCTGTTTACAGCCTGTATCCTGTATCCTGTATCCTGTTTACACCCTGTATCCTGTATCCTGTCCTTTTTACACCATGTATCCTGTCCTGTTTACAACCTGTATCTTATAACCTGTATCCTGTTTACACCCTGTATCCTGTCATGTTTACATCCTGTATCCTGTATCCTGTTTACACCCTGTATCCTGTATCCTATTCACACCCTGTATCCTGTTCTGTTTACATCCTGTATCCTGTATCCGGTTTACACCCTGTATCCTGTATCCTGTCCTTTTTACACCATGTATCCTGTCCTGTTTACAACCTGTATCTTATAACCTGTATCCTGTTTACACCCTGTATCCTGTCCTGTTTACACCATGTATCCTGTCCTGTTTCCGTCCTGTATCCTGTATCCTGTTTACACCCTGTATCCTGTCCTGTTTACACCCTCTATCCTGTATCCTGTTTACCCTCTGTATCCTGTTCTGTTTATACCCTGTATCCTGTATCCTGTCCTGTTTACACCATGTATCCTGTATCCTGTTTCCATCATGTATCCTGTATCCTGTTTACACCCTGTATCCTGTCCTGTTTACACCATGTATCCTGTATCCTGTTTCCATCCTGTATCCTGTATCCCGTTTCCATCCTGTATCCTGTATCCAGTTTCCATCCTGTATCCTGTATCCTGTTTACATTCTCTATCCTGTATCCTGTTTACATCCTCTATCCTGTATCCTTTTTACACCATGTATCCTGTCCTATTTACAACCTGTATCTTATAACCTGTATCCTGTTTACACCCTGTATCCTGTCCTGTTTACACCCTGTATCCTGTATCCTGTCCTGTTTACACCATGTATCCTGTATGCTGTTTACATCATGTATCCTGAATCCTGTTTACATCCTGTATCCTGTTTACATTCTCTATCCTGTATCCTCTTTACATCCTCTAACCTGTATCCTTTTTACACCATGTATTCTGTATCCTGTTTACATCATGTATCCTGTATCCTGCATCCTGTTTCCATCCTGTATCCTGTATCCTGTTTACATTATATATCCTGTATCCTGTTTACACACTGTATCCTGTCCTGTTTATACCCTGAATCCTGTATCCTGTCCTGTTTACACCATGTATCCTGTATCCTGTTTACATCATGTATCCTGTCCTGTTTACATCATGTATCCTGTATCCTGTCCTGATTACACCATGTATCCTGTATCCTGTTTACACCATGTATCCTGTATCCTGTTTGCATCATGTATCCTGTTCTGTTTAAATCATGTATCCTGCCCTGTTTACATCTATACTATTTGTTGGCGTGAAGGTGTGTGTACTGTACATTTATCTGTGTGTGAGTGTGTGTGTGTCAGTGTACATGAGTGTGTGTGTGTGAGTGTGTGTGTGACTCTGTGTGAGTGCATGTGTGTGAGTGCGTGTGTGTGAGCTCATTCACTCCTTCATTCTTTCTTCTCCACTGTGCTCACTGTTCACAGTTCGTCGCTTGGAGGGCGGGTCGACTCGACTGGCTGCCTTCACCAATTGGCTGTTGACTGGTAGATAGCATAGCAGCAGCATCAGTGGCACATCCAGAGGCGAAGTCACACTCCACCAATAGACTCACACAGAGAAGAGCCATCTGCTTCCCTCTCTAAACTTTGGAACAAAGACACAAGGCTTTCAAAAGTTCCCCAAATAGGAGAAATGCATTCGGACTAATTTCACACTAAGTTTGGGTCTAATTTCCCACTGTTAGGTATATGATTGGATTTTTTCCCCATGCAGAGTGCAGACCTCAACGTGTCTAATATAGATTCAGATGGCACTGCGTGAGAGATGTTTCCTGTGAAATATTCAGAAATATTTGAACAAAAATATAAACGCAGCATGCAACAATTTCAACAATTTACTGAGTTACAGTTCATATAAGGAAATCAGTCTACTGAAATAAATAAATTAGGCCCTAATGTATGGATTTCACATGACTGGGCAGGGGCGCAGCCATGGGTTGGCCTGGGAGGGCATAGGCCCACCCACTTGGGAGCCAGGCCCACCCACTGGGGAACCAGGCCCAGCAAAACAAAAGGGCATTATTACAGACAGAGATTCTCCTCAGTTTTATTAGCTGTCCGTTGGCTGGTCTCAGACAATCCCGCAGGTGAAGAAGCCCGGATGTGGAGGTCCTGGGCTGGCGTGGTTACATGTGGTCTGCGGTTGTGAAGCCGGTTGGACATACTGCCAAATTCCCTAAAATTACTTTGGAGGTGTCTTATGGAGAGAAATTAACATTACATTATCTGGCAACAGCTCTGGTAGACATGCCAATTGTACGCTCCCTCAAAACTTGAGACATTTGTAGCATTGTGTTGTGTGACAAAACTACACATTTAAGAGTGTTCTTTTATTTCCCCCAGCACAAGGTGCACCTGTGTAAGGATCATGCTATTTAATCAGCTTCTTGATATGCCACACATGTTAGGTGGATGGATTATTTTGGCAAAGGAGAAATGCTTACTAACAGGGAAACAAATTTGTGCACAACATTTTAGAGAAATTAGCTCTTTGTGCGTATGGAACATTTCTGTGATCTTTAATTTCAGCTCATGAAACATGGGACCAACATTATTATTATTATTTTTTTTTTCACCTTTATTTAACCAGGTAGGCTAGTTGAGAACAAGTTCTCATTTGCAACTGCGACCTGGCCAAGATAAAGCATAGCAGTGTGAACAGACAACACAGAGTTACACATGGAGTAAACAATTAACAAGTCAATAACACAGTAGAAAAAAAAGAGAGTCTATATACATTGTGTGCAAAAGGCATGAGGAGGTAGGCGAATAATTACAATTTTGCAGATTAACACTGTAGTGATAAATGATCAGATGGTCATGTACAGGTAGAGATATTGGTGTGCAAAAGAGCAGAAAAGTAAATAAATATAAACAGTATGGGGATGAGGAGGTAAAATAGGGTGGGCTATTTACCGATAGACTATGTACAGCTGCAGCGATCGGTTAGCTGCTCAGATAGCAGATGTTTGAAGTTGGTGAGGGAGATAAAAGTCTCCAACTTCAGCGATTTTTGCAATTCGTTCTAGTCACAGGCAGCAGAGAACTGGAACAAAAGGTGGCCAAATGAGATGTTGGCTTTGGGGATGATCAGTGAGATACACCTGCTGGAGCGCGTGCTACGGGTGGGTGTTGCCATCGTGACCAGTGAACTGAGATAAGGCGGAGCTTTACCTAGCATGGACTTGTAGATGACCTGGAGCCAGTGGGTCTGGCGACGAATATGAGTAGAGCATACAGGTCGCAGTGGTGGGTGGTATAAGATGCTTTAGTAACAAAACGGATGGCACTGTGATAAACTGCATCCAGTTTGCTGAGTAGAGTATTGGAAGCAATTTTGTAGATGACATCGCCGAAGTCGAGGATCGGTAGGATAGTCAGTTTTACTAGGGTAAGTTTGGTGGCGTGAGTGAAGGAGGCTTTGTTCCGGAATAGAAAGCCGACTCTAGATTTGATTTTAGATTGGAGATGTTTGATATGAGTCTGGAAGGAGAGTTTACAGTCTAGCCAGACACCTAGGTACTTATAGATGTCCGCATATTCTAGGTCGGAACCATCCAAGGTGGTGATGCTAGTCGGGCGTGCGGGTGCAGGCAGCGAACGGTTGAAAAGCATGCATTTGGTTTTACTAGCGTTTAAGAGCAGTTGGAGGCCACATTATACATGTTGCGTTTATATTTTTGTTCCATATAACTCTCTGAGAGGATAAGCAATAAAGAGAAATGCACATGGTTAAGTGTGTGTGTGGGTGTGTGTGTGTGCGTGAGTGTGTGTGTGTGCGTATAAGAACAGCATTAATAATGAGCGTGTTATCTGATTGTGTTATTGTGGGTCATTCTGTGTGCAGTACAGTAGGTGTCAACCAGCTGCAGGACGTTCAATAAGGACTTCCTGTCCTGTTCCTGTCCTCCCACTCACTCAGTGGCAGCCTGCAGCCACCACCCACGTACCTCTGGTCATGGTGCATCACTAATGTACCACCACCGGTCCTAATGTACCACCACTGGCCCTGCAGCAGGGAACGCTACAGAAACACTTTACACACACTTCACTTTACACTCAACTCAAACACTTGATGTTAGCATTATCTTTGTGACAAGACATCGGAGACGTTGGTGGACAAGGCTTGAACTTGAACCTCCAATGACCTTGCACTGGTTTATTGTGTCAATCTGTCTTACACAAACTCCAAAGTGATTTCTCTCTCTCTCACTCTCTCTCTCTCTCTCTGCTCTCTCTCTCTCTCTCACTTGCTCGCTCTCTCTCACTCGCTCTTTCAGGTCCCATATTATGACATACTTAATATATTCTAGAGGAGTGCTCTGCCAAAATACTATGTTTATATTATGAGTGAAGAATGCAAGTACATGGACCCTAATGCCCTAACATGTGAGGTTGGAACTGATACAGTATTAAGCCATAACATTATGCTTCTGCTATTCCCGACAAGGACGTTTTTGAGGCAGAATGAAATACTACTCTGTTCAAATAAATCTCTACTAATGACATGAAATATGTTTACATTTTGACACATCCCTATCTGTAACACCACTTAGGATGGAAAACAGAACCACAATGAGTTACAGTTGTGTTCCTGTCTACCATAAACAGTGTACTCTTCAGTGGCGATAACATACAACAGTGGTGTGTGGATTTGCAGTATCACACCACACGACCGCCAGTCTTCCTCTTCACTGATAACTCAGTTGAAATACAGCATCTGACTAGGAATTCCTACCAACTCATCTATGTAGTGTATCGAGAAGAAGGCAGCTCTAAATCACTGGCTTGGTTCAGATGCAGTTCAGTGGAGGTTGGTTCACGGGGTTTCCTGCCTTTTGGACCCATCTACCCCCAGAGATAAGGCCGATTTATGCCCTATGGAGACGGATGATTTGGAGAGTAGCGCAGTGTCTCATTGTAGTTTTTCATGCAAAAGTGGTGCCTCCTTGTAGTGCGCTCCGACATCCGACACACTCCTGTGCCACATGAAAATCCTAATGTGCTGTATCATTCCTTGCACAGCCATGGGACCAGTGTTGTGTAGGCAATGGAGCTCGCTTGGTTTCTTGATCAGGGCTATAGTCTATGCATCAAAGTAGCCTATTTTGCATTGATAACCAATGTCGTGTCTTTGGCGAGGCCGGATTAAGTGATATGACATGCTATTCTATAAAATAATTTCTCCGTAATTAATATTACCTGATTGAGCTAATCATGTAAATGTAATTAACTCGAGAGTCGGGGCACCACGACTTATAGAGCTGTTATCTTCCGAATAAACTCTTAAAGACCTAGTAATATTACATCAATAGCAGTCAATATTAATCGTCATCTTAATTCAGTCTCATTTGAAAGTTGTAAATTCTTGGTTATCTGCACGAACCCTGGCTAACAAGTTGAATCAGCAATACAAATTTGGGTTGAATTATTTATTTACTGAATACCTAACTAATCACACATAATTACACATACACATAATTAAATCATAACTTGATTACAAATTACGTCATAAAGGAAAACGTCCCTAGCGGGCGGAACAGATATGACAGCTGGTTACACAAAAGAAAAGGGGCTGGGTTTGAGTGAAAGAGCGGCAAGACTGAGGATCAAAGGGCGAAGCTGTGCTATCGTAAATACAGAATCTTATGCATTCTAAATTACCGCCCATTTGGAAAAGGAAAATGCAATAAATATTTACTCTGAACAGCGCTTCGGTAGGTTGGTGGTAGATGGAAGGCCGTGTTGCCCAACCGAGTCCTTTGTCCTTTGAAGAATGAAGAATGTCTCTGCTGGTAAATTGGATATGTGTATCTGACAAATAAATTTGATTTGATTTGAAGAATGTCTCTGCTGGTAAATTGGATACGTTGTAGTAACGTCGTTGGGTGGTATATGGGATACTCTGTCTGTTCCTTCCTAACCTGCGTTTGCAGCTTCTGTTAACTCTACGGCTAGGAGGTATCACTTCTGTAGTGAATAAGAGTTCAAAGTTCATACCATTCGCAACCAAAGCTCAAGCTGATGTTGGCTTCGTTCGGTAGTTATTATCTGAACCATTCTGACATTGGACCATCGTCCTCACATCCTCGGAACAGGAGGTTATATTGTCGTCAAGGCTTTATATAGGAAGGGAGAGGAGGGCGTGTTTGAAAAGTTTTATAGCCCATGTCCCTTCACAGGGGCGGGCCACTGATTGAGCACCTTATGAAAACCCAAATCTCACATTTTAGAAGCTAAAATCACATTTCATCCCATCACAAATAATTTCATATTCAAACATTTAGATTGAACAACAATTCCATGTGAATCCAATAACTCTGATGTGTAGACTTTCCACTGTAGAGTTTATGTCATCTTATCATTGATGAGAATGTCTCAGATGACAACCAAACTGACATCATATTCATTAAGTACCACCGCATATGTTAAATTGGTCCGATTACCAGAATGTAGTTCATTTCCCCCCACCTTCTGATGTTCCCAGAATCTCTATGTTATCCAAAGGGGTTTGCAAATGTAACATCAGTAGGGTAGAGAGAGGAAAAAGGTGGGAAGAGGTATTTATGACTGTCATAAACCTACCTCCAGGCCAACGTCATGGCACCAAATATAATTTAGTTGTTACGGTTTTTTTCCGATGAAGGAGAGGCGGACCAAAATGCAGCGTGGTTGTTTGTATACATCTTTAATAAAGATGAGACCACGAACAGTATACAAAAACAATAAACGTGGAAAAAAAAAAAACCATTGCAACAACAAAAAAATCTGACTCCACCCAGCGATCGCACTCTCTTAGATCTACACACGTGAAGCTTGTAGGGGGTCTTAATGGTTAGCTAGTCTAGCAGTTAGCCTAGTGGTTAGCTCTCAGGACCAGCCCCACAGAATTAGCAGTTAGCCTAGTGGTTAGCTCTCAGGACCAGCTCCACAGAATTAGCAGTTAGTCTAGTGGTTAGCTCTCAAGACCAGCTCCACAGAATTAGCAGTTAGCCTAGTGGTTAGCTCTCAGGACCAGCTCCACAGAATTAGCAGTTAGCCTAGTTGTTATCTAGTCTAGCAGTTAGCGTAGTGGTTAGCTCTCAGGACCAGCTCCACAGAATTAGCAGTTAGCCTAGCGGTTAGCTCTCAGTATCAGCTCTACAGAGTTAGTGGTTCCACTCAGGACCAGCGCCACAGAGTTAGTGGTTAGCTAGCCTAGCGATAAGCTCTCATGACCAGCACCACAGAGTTAGCGGTTAGCCTAGCGGTTAGCTCTTAGGACCAGCACCTCCTAAAACGCTCCCTTTGATTTATTAGTACAAAACCCACAGCAGAGTCAGAAGCGGAGCCTTTTACTGTGATATGTTTGTCGGTTCTGTTGGTGACCATCTACAGCTGCCATGGAAACCTTAATAATAGTAGTCCATTTAGAATCACCATGGGACCGAGCTCTCTACCTTTTACAAGAGCCAGCCACGCTGATAACCTGCCCCCCCCCCCCACCCCCCCCCCCACACACACACAGATGAGCAACATCAATACCAGGCAGAACATTAAACATTCTCAGAATGTTGTGCGAAGGGTAATGAGTACCTAAGCCAACGGGAACTGTATACAAATGCCTGCAGATCCTTTGGCTTTAGCTGGGCGGTATCTCCACATTGAAGTCCAAGCTGCTATTGAGACCAAAGGTTGCTTGCATTATGAGTTGAAAGTTAATATGTCAAAAATTCCCAGCAGAAAGAATCACTCAATCTTGGTTAACCATTGTGATACAACATTAATCGGTAAGCTCTACTGACTATCTACAGGCAATAAGTAACATTTCTACTAACTATCTACTAACCCTAACTCTTACCCTTACCCTTATTCTAAACCTAACCTTGACCGTAACCTTAACAAGTGGCTTCTTATCAACACATCATTTGTTGACAGTATAACCATCCGGAGCAATCATTCTCAGGAGCTAGGCCTACATGAGAGCTTCATGACCCCACCTCCCTCCTCCTCCTTTCTATCTCTCCTTCCACTCCCTCCTTATTCTCATACCACTGGTCTTACTTCATCACTTCCTTGTTGACATTCTTCCTGCCGCGGCGGTGACAAAGCCCGTCTTTCATGTTGTCCCCAGCCTGCTAGTGGCAAACAGCGCTGTCGCAATTGCCCAGGAGCACCATCTGCCAGGGCCCCTTAGAGCAGATGATAACGTTAGCATCTTCCCACCGCATCCTCCTCATCCTACACACACACACACACACACACACACACACACACACACACACACACACACACACACACACACACACACACACACACACACACACACACACACACACACACACACACACACACACACACACACACACACACACACACACACACACACACACACACAGTTCCAGGAACTGGGCGATGAGTCAGGGGACCAGCTGAGCTCCAAGCTAGCTGACCAGGTTCACTCTACTACAGGGCTCCCCTAGGGACGATGCAGAGGGTGTGTGTGAGGGCAATGAGGGGGGCGAGCGAGGAGGAGGAGAGGGAGGGAAGGAGGGGTGAGGTGTAAGTGTACTCTGCCTGCAGGTGTTTGAGCTCCATTGCTCTAAAAGGTCATTTTCATGTTGTTGAATTTAGATGCACTTTTGATCTCTGAAATGGCTGCTGTCCTCACTGTGGATGTGAGACTGGTAGGTTAAAAAAATAAGAACTCAAGTATTGTATCTGCTACATAATTGTCTTTGTTACAAAGTGGTTACTATTTCTCTCAAACCTTTAAGAGAAGTTTGTCTTTAAGTTGGTGACAATGAATTTGTTAATTAATCTACATTTACCTGAAATTGGCAGGTGGTGCAATTAAAATAGTCAGATATAGATTAATATAATCATATTCAGCTTAAAGCCTGATGTGTATCTTAATACGACTAGCGACAAATCTTTTAATGACAGCCAAAATCAGCCTCAATCTAATAAAGTAGCAATCAGTCCCCAGATGATGAGCTGTGTCTGTTTTGGAACTACCTTGGAGAAACAACTGCCACACGTCTCGGATACCAGGGACTGGGAGCAAAGACTCGTCAGGAGATATTTAATTAAGACAACAGTTCAATTAACAGCTCAATTAGCCAAGGTAATTAGGGGCTCTGTTGGAACAAAAGCCTATACACACTGTGAGTGTCCCAGTGCAGGACCAGGGTAGCTAAACCCTGCTGCAGGCCACATAATCCTACTTAATCGACAAACGGAAGTTCTTGGCTTATACTGCTTGGAAGGAGAGAGGACAGGAGTAGGACTTTGTATTTTCAGTTCTATCTTTAATTTCAGTACACTGATTTCAGGCAGGCTAATTTAAGATAATGAAGCTTTGGGCTATTTGGAAGAGGATTGAGTTAACCTAAGTTTTGAGAGGTACTGTGTAACCTGGACTTTAAGACACACACACACACACACACACACACACACACACACACACACACACACACACACACACACACACACACACACACACACACACACACACACACACACACACACACACACACACCTCTGTGTTAAACATTCACAAAGGTCCTTTGTTTCAGTTGAATATGTAGCCTACCATAGCCAGTTTGCCAGGTGAGGCTCAGCCCTGGACTCCTGGTTGGAGGTCTCTGGAGGTTGGAGATGGTGGGGGGAACTCTGGCTATGTTAAGGCCTCCCAGAGTGTGCTATTACTTGGCAGAGATCTACGCCGTGAGACCCTACTCAGTCAATTAGGACCCACACGGCAGCAGGTATAGAGCCCAATTAGCTGGCTTGCATTTTAGGCTCCTCTCTCTCCCCTCCGTGGGGCTTTGGAGCCATTAGAGGTACGGACACACACCTGATGACACGTCCATCATGATTAGACGCTGCGAGGCGTCTCTACCCTGGGGGAAGTCTGCCTGTGTGCAGGCCTGGCCCTGCTCCCCAGACCTGTTCTGTAATGAGACTAGACAGTGCAGGCTGCACCAGATCTCCTGTTCCATCTGAGATGACCTCGCATTTGAACCCACCTCCCTATGAGGAGAAATGTCATACAGTCTCACCCAATAGCTCTGGGAATCATTTCTGCAGGGCCAATAAGAGAACATACTGGAAATTGTATATTCAGTGCTGAGGTCTGACTGTGTGTGCTTAAAGAGACAGCAACAGTCATGCTACTGTTGGAGACATGCAGTATGTGTCAACTTCATACTAAGCTCACATACAGCATCATTCCAAACCCCAAACCCCCCTTTTTTTCAGTGGCATCTGAACTCAGGGTTGTATAAATCAGACAGGATGACTTGCTGCTTGTCCATGGCAGTTCAAGTGATGAGAGTTGTGTTGCCACATTCGGTCATACACTTCCCTGTTTGCTGCGTTACTTTGTCTATGCCCACCAGCTGTGCATCCAGACCATCTGGCAACCACAGCCTCCTTATGGCATGTGATTTGCACACAGCAGTGCCCTGACTCCCCGGCCTGACACCCCGGCTTCCTATCCCAGGCCCTCTGTGCCCGACGTCGCAGCAGCACATCCTACAGATAATCTGTGTTCCCATCAGTCTCCGCCTCTCCTTCACCCTCCCTTCCAGCTGCTACTGGTACATGAGACACTCTACAGCTTTCTCAGTGCCTTTAACTCGCTCAGTGCCTTTAACTCGCAACTTCTCATTTAGATAACAGCCTATGTGATATCGATATGAGTCAGAAACATTTATTCTACTGTCAAAATTGACTGTAAATTTGGTCATTTTGGTTAAAAAGTCAGTCTCGTCAAAAACAGAGTTTTGTGAGACTTGTGGTTGCGCATCACAATGTAAATTAAAGTTGGGGTTGTTTCCATCCTGCCCACCTGCCTGCTGCTGGCAGCACACAAGTAATCATCAATTCAGAGTGCAGCTGCACGCAACCTGATCATATTGCTTGTAGTACATTTGGGTTGACTTTGGATATCCCTCTGGCGCTATTTCAGGACCATTGGTAAATTACACAATTTACATTGGACAATATGTTAATATTCCAATAGCACCGGTACCAAAACAGGGGACTAAATCTCTTGGTGTCTTTAACTATTTTTTACATCTCCCAGGGCCTTTAACTCTCTTCAAATCTCTCACTGTCTTTAAGTCTCTTTAAAAGTCTCACTGTCTTTAACTTTCTTCAAATCTTTCAGGGCCTTCAACTGTTTCACTGCCTTTAATTGTCCCACTTCTTGGTATGGATAGAGCACTGGAGAGCTTTCTCTCTGCTTGATATATTTGGCCCATTGAATATGTTTAATCCTTTATTGCAGAGGACAATTCGTTTTTTATGAGCATGGCCTTTTTTTCTATTACAGGATGACTCTCATTCATATTCCATTCACCCAGTTCAATGTAAGAGCGATAGGTTTAGGCTACTACAAGATACTCACATTTCCCTATACCCATCGTGAGGTTGCTACAACTTAGCCTATGAATGAAAGTTTACAACGTAGGTGCACAGGTTGAGAGACAAATTTGAGGCGACAGACAGTGAAATATGGACAGACAGTGACATTCAATACATTGTTGCCACCATATTAGTTAAAGTAACATCATAGAACTAACACGATAGTAAACCCGCTACAATCATTATTGTACAGTTAGTAAGCAGTTACACCAAAAGCTTACCTTGACCTGGAAGAGTTTCAGTGTTGTGTTGGAAAGTCATAGCCAGCTAGCTAACATAGCATTCCTCTGTTTGACCAGGGTGTTTCAGTAGGCTAAACTAGCTAGCTGCATTTGCTAGGTAGTTTGCAAAATAGTGTGTTTTAATCAATTGTTTGGTGACATGTGATTATATTTACTATAGTTTTATCTAAAAAGGATAACTTTTTAAATGTTTTACAATTTACATTTTGATGAAATTCCCTGAGGAGGATGGTCCTCCCCGTCCTCCTCTGAGTAGCCTTCTCTGCTTTACTGCTTGGACTGTGGAAAGAGACGTCATTATGTGAACTTGGGTTGTTGTCACAACTAAAGCCAAGGTGATTATAAACACAGCTATTTCCAGAAAAGGAATATCAGTGGGATAGGGGGCCAGAGGGAAATTGACTGAGGAGAAATTTGTTAGCCAAGCGTCCGATAAACAACACCACAAATGACTGCCGCTATGAACCTCATGTTCTTCTCTCTATTATCACCTGCGGTAAGGGTTCATTTTGAGCTGCGACTTCATGACTGTGTTCACTCACACAGAGCAGCAGTGTTGTTCAGAGAGAGAGAGAGAGAGAGAGAGAGAGAGAGAGAGAGAGAGAGAGAGAGAGAGAGAGAGAGAGAGAGAGAGAGAGAGAGAGAGAGAGAGAGAGAGAGAGAGAGAGAGAGAGAGAGAGACGGAGAGAGAGAGAGAGAGAGACGGAGAGAGAGAGAGAGAGAGACGGAGAGAGAGAGAGAGAGAGAGAGAGAGAGAGAGAGAGAGAGAGAGAGAGAGAGAGAGAGACGGAGAGAGAGAGAGAGAGACGGAGAGAGAGAGAGAGAGAGAGAGAGAGAGAGAGAGAGAGAGAGAGAGAGAGATTTGAGATTCTGAGTTATAGTGAATGGAGGAGTCAGACTCGGTGAGGGTCACTCAGCTCAGCATCCAACCCTACACACAACCTTGTGTCATCTCACAACACAGTGCTGAGAGCTACACCAGGTGACACACAGCGAATCAGTGATTAAACGCGGAGTCACATTTTACAAGACACAGGAAATTAATTTATTTGAACTGAATACAAGCTCTGATACATAAAATAATGGTTGAATGATTCAAATGTGAATTTTCAAATTGTACAGCAACCTGCTGTATATGCAAGTGTGTATGTGTTCGAGTGTGGCTCTATGAGTGTTTGTTAAACTACATGTTTTAAATACTTTTACACATATTTTTTCTGACCTTACCTCTTTTGAGTTTTTGTCTGTGTTCATGTGTTTGAGTGTATGTGTGAGTGTATGTGTGTGTGTGTGTGTGTGTGTGTGTGTGTGTGTGTGTGTGTGCTTGAGCAGTGGTGTAAAGTACTTAAGTAAAAATACTTTAAAGTACTACTTAAGTCATTTTGGGGGTATCTGTACTTTACTTTAATATTTATCTTTTTGACAACTTTTACTTTTACATTACTACATTCCTAAAGAAAATAATGTACTTTTTACTCCATGCATTTTCCCTGACACCCAAAAATACTTGTTACATTTTCAATGCTTAGCAGGACAGGAAAATTGCCCAATTCATACAATTATCAAGCGAAAATCCCTGGTCATCCCTACTGCATCTAATCGACTCACTAAACACAAATGCTTTGTTTGTAAATGATGTGTGAGTGTTGAAGCGTGCCCCTGGCTATCCATAAATATATTTTTGTTGTTGAAAATGCTGACGTCTGGTTTGCTTAATATGAGGAATTTGAAATTATTTATACTTTAACTTTTGTTACTTAAGTATATTTAAAACCAAATACTTTTAGACTTTTACTCAAGTAGTATTTTACTGGGTGACTTTCACTTTTACTTGAGCAATTTTCTATTAATGTATCTTTAGTTCTACTCAAGTACGAGAGTTGGGTACTTTTTCCCACCACTGTGCTTGAGTGTGTATGTACTTGAGTCTGTACGCATATGGGTGAACAACGGGTTTGAAGAGACTGATACGAGGAACTGTGGCTTGCCAGAAATAGGTCAGCCATTACGCCCTGGGGCTGCCTCCACAGTTTGCATGTTAATCATCAACATACTCCTCTTTCTCGCTTTCTTCTTTTGCTATTTTCCTCTCAGTTAATGCCATTCAACTCCGCTTCTCCCCATCAGCTCTCTGCCGTCTCAACATACGCTCTCTAAATTAAACATTAATGATGATAATACCAAGTGGATCCATATCAGAGGTTTTGTTTGAAGAGAAAGTG
>NC_143040.1:62606749-62636749 GCF_057628025.1 Oncorhynchus mykiss
TTTTGTTTGATACGTTTTTGAGCTCTGTGTTGGTTACTTCTGCGTGCTGCTGGCTAGGCAACTTCTCTGTGTCTTTGTTTAAAGGACAATGTGGAAACATAAGATATTCAGTCTAAACCCCTCATTCTATTCTAAATAAGCAATGGCATGAATGAGATATTTTGGTTTTCTCTCACATAATCCGCAAGATGATCCTCTGAACAATACTTTCATCTTAATATATATATATATATACATCCAATATATAATAATCTTTAATATCAGAAGAATAACCTTTTGATTTGAACGTTTCTCTGTTTGAATGGCATTTACCAATGGTAATGTGACATCCACTGGATTTAAAGCGCTGATGATAAGTCAACAAGGGTGTGTAGTACACAAACCTCAGACTGAGTTCGTAAGGAAATGGTTCCACTGTTGAAACAGAATATTCATTGGATAGTGCCTGTCTGGACCTCTCAGTATAGGGTTAAGGTCTTTGTGGCCTCAATCTTGTGATTAAATCACAATCTTTGTCTAGAGACAGATAACTCACATAGCAGGAGAAACCTACTGCATGAAATGTTTTGTATTGATCCTAGGTTTGGGAAATTCAGATGGTTCTGTCTAGAGTTTCAATAGAGCGGAGAGAGAGGGGGGGGGTGGAAGAAGCAAGAGAGAGAGAGGGATGGAGACAGAGAGAGCAGTAGCACAGTGGTCTATCTGTAAGCCAGATAATTCATTGCATTTGGCTATATGTTCCTCGACTTCTGTGATATGAAACACATTTACACTCTATTTAATCCGCATCGTGAAAGTTCAGCTTTACAGCGTGAAATTTAAAGGCAATGTTCCTGCTTTAGCAGAGACTGCATTCACAGTAAACGCTTCACATGTCGGCTCAATCTGAAATAACATTAAAATTTCTATTGCGGAATCTGTAATGCTCAGAGCCCTTAAACATTTAGAGAATGAGTGAAATAATATGTGAGCTGTCTAGACTGTAGCTCATGAGAAATGACCTTTGTCTGTTGTCAACATTGCTATTGATTTGAAGCCCTATAAAAGTATTGATTTGATGAAATCCTATTTCGACCATGCCCCCTGACATTGGTAATGTCATCACAGCGAGTGTGCCACTTCACCTCAGTCCTCCCAGACATTTACATCAAATGCAAGTTGACGTCTACAGACCAAGTCATGTGACCTCTTTAGACACTCTGGGGGAAGGAGGTCTCAACGTTACCATTCCCACTTATACGAAGTGGCCATAAATGGGATTTTAATGCATATTGGTCTTAAAGATGTATTTCATAGGCCTAATATTGAACATAATATTTCAACATCTGTTGATATTGATCATATATTTGGAGATACTAGGACTATTTATATTCTTTAAGATCTAAGACAATAGTCTCTGGTTTAATCAGCAGATGTACAACTACATTAGGAGGCTGTCTGCAGCACCTTGCTCCTCCCAAGAGGCCCAGTTGCTCTTCCCAAGATGCCCAGTTGCTCCTCCCAAGAGACCCAGTTGCTCCTCCCAAGAGGCCCAGTTGCTCTTCCCAAGATGCCCAGTTGCTCCTCCCAAGAGACCCAGTTGCTCCTCCCAAGATGCCCAGTTGCTCCTCCCAAGAGACCCAGTTGATTCTCTCAAGAGTCCCAGCACTAAATGACCAACAAAGCAAGACGATGCGGACTGTACAGCAACATACTTAGGAGCCTATTGCAAATTGCTATCTGAGCATCTAACCGATCACGGTTGTACACAGCTGTACACAGTCCATCTGTAAATAGCCCACCCAATCTACCCACCCCATTCGCATATTGTTTTTATTTACCTTTCTGCTCTTTTGCACACCAGTATCTTTACTTGCACATCATCATCTGCTCATTTATCACTCCAGTCTTAATCTGCTAAATTGTAATTACTTCACTACTATGGCCTATGTATTGCCTACCTCCTCACGCCATTTGCACACACTGTATATAGACTTTCTTTTTTTATATTGTGTTTTTGACTGTACGCTTGTTTATTCCATGTGTAACTCTGTGTTGTTGTTCGTGTCACACTGCTTTGCTTTATCTTGGCCAGGTCACAGTTGTAAATGAGGACTTGTTCTCAACTTGCCCACCTGGTTAACTAAAGGTGTTCTCAACTAGCCTACCTGGTTAACTAAAGGTGAAATAAAATAAATATTACAAATAAAAAATTCAGCACCTTTATGAGACTTTGGTATGAAATACAGTACAGTGGTATAGTACATGTAGCTCTCTTTGTCCACTGAGGGAGTCAGTGAGGGATTAACTGACACCATGACCTGGCACTGAAAGTTGATAAAAAAAAAATATATATATATATTTATTTCACCTTTATTTAACCAGGTAGGCTAGTTGAGAACAAGTTCTCATTTGCAACTGCGACCTGGCGAAGATAATGCATAGCAATTTCGACACGTACAACAACACAGAGTTACACATGGAATAAACAAAACATACAGTCAATAATACAGTAGAAAAAAAAGAAAAAAAAAAGTCTATATACAGTGAGTGCAAATGAGGTAAGATAAGGGAGTTAAGGCAATAAACAGGCCATGGTGGCGAAGTAATTACAATATAGCAATTAAACACTGGGAATGGTAGATGTACAGAAGATGAATGTGCAAGTAGAGATACTGGGGTGCAAAGGAGCAAGATAAATAAATAAATACAGTATGGGGATGAGGTAGATAGATGTGCTGTTTACAGATGGGCTATGTACAGGTGCAGCGATCTGTGAGCTGCTCTGACAGCTGGTGCTTACAGCTAGTGAGGGAGATATGAGTCTCCAGCTTCAGTGATTTTTGCAGTTTGTTCCAGTCATTGGCAGCAGAGAACTGGAAGGAAAGGTGACCAAAGTCGGAATTGGCTTTGGGGTGACCAGTGAGATATACCTGCTTGAGCGCGTGCTACGAGTGGGTGCTGCTATGGTGACCAGTGAGCTGAGAGAAGGTGGGGCTTTACCTAGCAGAGACTTGTAGATGACCTGTAGCCAGTGGATTTGGCGACGAGTATGAAGCGAGGGCCAACCAACGAGAGCGTACAGGTCGCAGTGGTGGGTAGTGTATGGGGCTTTGGTGACAAAACGGATGGCACTGTGATAGACTGCATTCAATTTGTTGAGTAGAGTGGTGGAGGCTATTTTAAAGATGACATCACCGAAGTCGAGGATCGGTAGGATGGTCAGTTTTACGAGGGTATGTTTAGAAGCATGAGTGAAAGATGCTTTGTTGCGATATAGGAAGCCAATTTAATTTTGGATGGGAGATGCTTAATGTGAGTCTGGAAGGAGAGTTTATCGTCTAACCAGACACCTAGGTATTTGTAGTTGTCCACATACAGTGGGGCAAAAGAGTATTTAGTCAGACACCAATTGTGCAAGTTATCCCACTTAAAAAGATGAGAGAGGCCTGTAATTTTAATCATAGGTACACTTCAACTATGACAGACAAAATGAGAAAAAAAAAATCCAGGTCTACAATCTTGTTTCTGGTGTCCTTTGACAGCTCTTTGGTCTTGGCCATAGTGGAGTTTGGAGTGTGACTGTTTGAGGTTGTGGACAGGTGTATTTTATACTGATAACAAGTTCAAACAGGTGCCATTAATACAGGTAACGAGTGGAGGACAGAGAAGCCTCTTAAAGAAGAAGTTACAGGTCTGTGAGAGCCAGAAATCTTGCTTGTTTGTAGGTGACCAAATACTTATTTTCCACCATAATTTGTAAATAAATTCATTAAAAATCCTACAATGTTATTTTCTGGAATTGTTTCCTAATTTTGTCTGTCGTAGTTGAAGTGTACCTATGATGAAAAGTACAGGCCTCTCTCATCTTTTTAAGTGGGAAAACTTGCACAATTGGTGGCTGACTAAATACTTTTTTGCCCCACTGTAACGTCCCCAAAGTAAACAGCCTATTTCTCAGGACCAGATGCTAGAATGTGGATATAATTGACAGATTAGGATAGAAAACACTCTAAAACTGTCTGTGAGTTGTCTGTGAGTTAAACAGAACTGATATTGCAGGCTAAAACCTGAGGAAAATCCAATCAGGAAGTGCCCCTATTTTTGAAACCTCTCTGTTGTTATGCATCCCTATTGCCCATTTAAAGGGATATCAACCAGATTCCTTTTTCTATGGCTACCCTAAGGTGTCAACAGCCTTTAGACATAGTTTCAGGCTTTTATTTTGAAGAATGAGTGTGAACGACCACATTGCGTAAGTGGATTGGTGGGGGCTCTCAGAGTGAGTTGTGCGCAAAAGAGAAAGGCGGCCATTGTTACTCCCGGTCCTAGTGAAAAGCCATATTAGATATTTGAAAAACACCCTGAGTATTGATTATAAAAAGCATTTGACATTTTTCTGTGGACATTATGGATATAATTTGGAATTTTTGTCTGCGTTTGTCGTGACCGCTCTTTCCGGTGGATTCCTGGGCATAACGCACCAAACTAACGGAGGTATTTGGATATAAAAAATATCTTTATGGAACAAAAGGAACATTTGTTGTCTAACTGGGAGTCTCATGAGTGAAAACATCCAAAGATCATCAAAGGTAAAAGATGAATTTGATTGCTTTTCTAAATTTTCGTGACCAAGTTACCCGATGCTAAGTGTACTTATTGTTTTGTCGAGCGATCGATAAACTTACACAAACGCTTGTATTGCTTTCGCTGTAAAGCATACTTTCAAAATCTAAGAAGACAGGTGGATTAACAAAAAAAAGCTGTGTTTTGCAATATTGCACTTGTGATTTCGTGAATATGAATATTTTCTAGTAATATTATTTGACTGTGGCGCTATGCTATTCAGCATTGCTGATGACAATTATACCGGATCCGGAAGGGTGGTTCAGAGAGGTTAACACAGTGTTCAAAGAGGGGCCAGAAGTATACAGACTGGTGTCGTCTGCGTAGAGGTGGATCAGAGAATCACCAGCAGCAAGAGCGACATCATTTCTCCCCATGTATACAGAGAAGAGAGTCAGCCCGAGAATTGAACCCTGTGGCACCCCCATAGAGACTGCCAGAGGTCCGGACAACAGGCCCTCCGATTTGACACACTGAACTCTATCAGAGAAGTAGTTGGTGAACCAGGCGAGGCAATCATTTGAGAAACCAAGGCTGTTGAGTCTGCCAATAAGAATGTTGTGATTGACAGAGTCGAAAGCCTTGGCCAGGTAGATGAATACGGCTGCACAGTAATGTCTCTTATCGATTGCGGTTATGATATCGTTTAGGACCTTGAGCATGGCTGAGGTGCACCCATGACCAGCTCTGAACCAGATTGCATAGCGGAGAAGTTACGGTGGGATTCGAAATGGTCAGAAATATGTTTGTTAACTTGGCTTTCGAAGACCTTAGAGAGACAGGGTAGGATAGATATAGGTCTGTAGCAGTTTGGGTGTAGAGCGTCACCCCCTTTGACCGTGGCAGCTTTCCAATCTTTGGGAATCTCAGACGATACGAAAGAGAGGTTGAACAGGCTAGTAATAGGGTTTGCAACAATTTCGGCAGATCATTTTAGAAAGAGAGGGTCCAGATTGTCTAGCCGGCTGATTTGTAGGGGTCCGGTTTTGGTAGCTCTTTCAGAACATCAGCTATCTGGATTTGGGTGAAGGAGAAATGGTGGGGGCTTGGGCGGGTTGCTGTGGAGGGTGCCGGACAGTAGCCCGGGGTAGGGGTAGCCAGGTGGAAAGCATGGCTAGACGTAGAGAAATATTTATTGAAATTCTCAATTATAGTGGATTTATCGGTGGTAACAGTGTTTCCTAGCCTCAGAGCAGTGGGCAGCTGGGAGGAGGTGCTCTTATTCTCCATGGACTTTACAGTGTCCCAGAAATGTTTTGAGTTTGTACTACAGGATGCTAATATCTGTTTGAAAAAGCTAGCCTTTGCTTTCTTAACTGCCTGTATATTTGTTCCTAACTTCCCTGAAAAGTTGCATATCACGGGGGCTATTCGATGCTAATGCATAATGCCACAGGATGTTTTTGTGCTGGTCAAGGGCAGACAGGTCTGGAGTGAACCAAGGACTATATCTATTCCTGGTTCTAAATTCTTTTAAATGGAGCATGCCTGGTTAAGATGGTGAGGAAGGCACTTTTAAAGAATAACCAGGCATCCTCTACTGACGGAATGCGGTCATTCCAGGATACCTCTGCCAGTTCGATTCGAAAGGTCTGCTTGTAGAAGTGTTTTAGGGAGTGTTTGACAGTGATGAGGTAGTCGTTTGATCGCAGACCCATTACGGATGCAGGCAATGAGGCTGTGATCTTTTTTTGTTGTTGAAATTTTACCTATTTTTCTCCCCAATTTCGTGGTGTCCAATTGTTGTAGTAGCTACTATATTGTCTCATCGCTACAACTCCCGTACGGGCTCGGGAGAGACGAAGGTTGAAAGTCATGCGTCCTCCGAGACACAACCCTACCTAGCCACACTGCTTCTTAACACAGCGCGCATCCAACCCGGAAGCCAGCCGCACTAATGTGTCGGAGGAAACACCGTGCACCTGGCGACCTTGGTTAGCGTGCACTGCGCCCGGCCCGCCACAGGAGTCGCTGGTGCGCGATGAGACAAGGACATCCCTAGGCCAATTTTGCGTCGCTCCATGGACCTCCCGGTCACGGCCGGTTACGACAGAGCCTGGGCGCGAACCCAGAGTCTCTGATGGCACAGCTGGCGCTGCAGTACAGCGCCCTTAACCACTCCGCCACCCGGGAGGTCGATCGCTGAGATCTTGATTGAAAACAGCAGAGGTGTTTTTGGAGGGCGTGTTAGTTAGGATGATATATCCATGTGGGTGCTTGTGTTTACGGTTTTGGGGTTGTACCTGGTAGGTTCATTGATAATTTGTGTGAGATTGAGGGCATCAAGCTTAGATTGTAAAATGGCCGGGGTGTTAAGCATGTCCCAGTTTAGGTCACCAAGTAGCACGAGCTCAAAAGATAAATGGGGGGCAATCAATTCACATATAGTGTCGAGGCCACAGCTGGGGGCAGAGGGTAGTCTATAGCAAGCGGCAACGGTGAGAGACTTGTTTCTGGAAAGATTCATTTTTAGAAGTAGGAGCTCGAATTGTTTGGGTACAGACCTGGATAGTAAGACAGAACTCTGCAGGTTATCTTTGCAGTAGATTGCAACACTGCCCCCTTTGGCAGTTCTATCTTGGCCGGTTTTTGGTGGTTTTCCTAAGCCAGGATTCAGACACGGCTAAGACATCCGGGTTGGCACAGTGTGCTAAAGCAGTGAGTAAAACAAACTTAGGGAGTCGGCTTCTAATGTTAACATGCATGAAACCAAGGCTTTTACGGTTACAGAAGTCAACAAATGAGAGCACCTGGGGAAAAGGAGTGGAGCTAGGCACTGCAGGGCCTGTATTAACCTCTACATCACCAGAGGAACAGAGGAGAAGTAGTATAAGGGTACGGCTAAAGGCTATACGAACTGGCCGTCTAGCACCTTCGGAACAGAGAGTAAAAGGAGCAGGTTTCTGGGCACGTCTCCTACCAAAGTCCTCTACCTACCAACCCTTAACAGAGAAAAAGAGTTCCCACTTTACCACCTACAATAATTAAGACATCAGAAAAGAGCAGGCGTGATGATAACCTCTGCAGTATTGCTGATGTCTGGATCTCTGTGGAGTTCTTATCACACCACGTTTAGCTACCACATATCTGTTTATCATCCTCAGCCTGAGCTGGTGTTTGACGTTAGAACACCGCACCTGCAAATGAGCCCTGTGACAGCTGTGTATGGTGGTGGCTCTGCAGTGTGGAGTGTATTGCAACACACACCCACACACACCCACACCCACACATACACACACACACGAAGGTTGGAATGCTTTTCTAAACTGCACGATGCATCCGTACTGCAGCTCTACAGCCCAACATCTCATCCACTCAGACGGGAAGAGAGAGTTCAAGTTCAGGCTGTTCAGGCCTTGCCCTGAAGACTTCACACACATCACTATGATCAGGTCTCAAAATCAAACCTATGGCCACCACCCAAACCTCTTCAAACCTTCATATCATCAACATCATCGTTATCATCGTTGTCGTCATCAATGTTGTGTTCATCATCATCATCATCATCACCAAGTGATGTGAAGTAAACTACCTGTAAACTTCAGGTAACTGCCAAAATAAAGAAAACACTTGACTAATGAGGGATACAAAGCATATATCGAAAGCAAGTGCTTATACAGATGTGTGGTTCCTGAGTTAATTAAGCAATGAACATCCCATCATGCTTAGGGTCATGTATAAAATGCCCAGTTGCCCATTATTTTGGCTACAACGGCTAGAAGAAGAGATCTCAGTGACTTTGAAAGAGGGGTCTCAAAGGAGCATATGGTGTGTGTGTGTGTGTGTGTGTGTGTGTGTGTGTGTGTGTGTGTGTGTGTGTGTGTGTGTGTGTGTGTGTGTGTGTGTGTGTGTGTGTGTGTGTGTGTGTGTGTGTGTGTGCGTCAGTCACCAGATTTCAACCCAATTGAACACTTATGGGAGATTCTGGAGCGTTGCCTGACAACGTTTTCCACCACTGTCAACAAAACACCAAATTATGGAATTTCTTGTGGAAGAATGATGTCGCATTGAAGCTGTTCTGGCAGCTCGTGGTGGCCCAACGCCCTATTAAGACACTTTATGTTGGTGTTTCCTTTATTTTGGCAGTTATCTGTACCTTCCTCTCTGATTGCAGATGGGACAGACTAGGAACAATTGTTCTTGTATTAATCCCACAGTCAACCTCGATCTGAAATGGCCTCTGCTTCCCACTCTGAAATAGATGGAGTGTTACAGAGATGTGTCAAGTCAAATGTCACCAATCAGATGACTTGCATGACATTACCATAATTTACCCTGCTGCAGGCTGCTGTGTTGTACCATGGCCATGTTTGCCTATGCTATTCTGTGAAACCTAAAGTACTAAAGATTTCCTCAACAATCCCCTCTGTATCCCTTTCCTCTCTACCCTGCCTTTCATAAGCATCGCTATTTATTTACTGGAGAAACGCGCATAAATGCAAAAACAAACAACACAATTTTTGTGAAATGATATCACCAAACCAAGATAAATGACATAAAGAACTACAGAAAAATAATTGAGTACTTTAAATTATATTATGGGCAGAAAACTCAATTCATCATCTCCATCATTCATTGAAGTTGATAGGTCATTTATAACAACAAAAAAAAAAACAGCCTGAAGGAGTGTGTGGAAGGAAACTGAATTAATTCCACGGCCTAAAAACAGCCGCCCAATCAGTTTGCTGCATGTTCTTGGTAAACTGATGGAGAGTATTGTGTTTGACCAAATACAATGCTACTTTTCAGAGAACAAGTCAACTACTTCAGCACACATATACACTGAGTGTACAAAACATTATGAACACCTGCTCTTTCCATGACAAGGACTGACCAGGTGAATCCTGGAGAAAGCCAGTGCCTCAGAAAGGCATGCTAAATAGTGTTGTCTTACAGCCTGAAATTGATTGACAAATTGACAATACCACATAATGACAAAGGGAAATGTATTGAAAGTGAAGTACAAACATGTAATTTGCATAAAAACATCTTTAAAAAAGGTTTTATTCAACAACAAAAAACACATTTATTCAGCCCTGAGTCAATACTTTGTAGAAGCACCTTTGGCAGAAATTACAGCTTGTGAGTCTTTTTGGGTAAGAGTCTAAGAGCTGTCCACACCTGGATTGTGCAGGATTTGCTAATTATTATTTTCAAAATTCTCCAAGCTCTATCAAATTGGTTGTTGATCATTGCTAGATGATCATGTTCAGGCTTTGCCATAAAAGTATACTGAGCAAAAATATAAATGCAACATGTAAAGTGTTGGTCCCATGTTTCATGAGCTGAAGTAAAATATCTCAGAAATGTTCCATACGCACAAAAACACAATTTCTCTCAAATTTTGTGCACAAATGTGTTTACTTACCTGTTACTGAGCATTTTGACTTTGTCGAAATAATCCATTCACCTGACAGTTGTGGCATATCAAGAAGCTGATTAAACAGCATGACCATTACACAGGTGCACCTTGGGCTGGGGACAACAACAGGCCACTCTAAAATGTGTAGTTTTGTCACACAACCCAATGCCACAAATGTTTCGAGGGAGTGTGCAATTGGCATGCTGACTGCAAGAATGTCCACCAGAGTTGTTACCAAAGAATTTAATGTAATTTCTCTACCATAATTCACCTCCATTGTAATTTTAGAAAATGTGGCAGTACGTCCAACTAGCCTCACAACCTCAGACCACATGTATGGGGTCATGTGGGTATGCAGTTTGCTGATGTCAACGTTGTGAACAAAGTGCCCCATGGTGGCGGCGGGTTTATGGTATGGGCCGGCATAAGTTATGGACAACGAACACAATTGTATTTTATCTATTGCAGTTTTAATGCACAGAGATACCATGACGAGATCCCATTGTCGTGCCATTCATCCGCCGCCATCACCTCAAGTTTCAGCATGATAAAGCACGGTCCCATGTTGCAAGGATATGTACACAATTTCTGGAAGCTGAAAATGTCCCAGATCTTCCATAGCCTGCATACTCACCAGACATTTTCTGGATTGGGATGCTCTCGATTGACGTGAACAACAGCGTGTTCCAGTTCCTGCCAATATCCAGCAACTTCACACAGCCATTGAAGAGGAGTGGGACAACATTCCACAGGCCACAATCAGCAGTCTGATCAACTCAATGCGAAGGGGATGTGTTGAACTGCATGAAGCAAATGGTGGTCACACCAGATACTGACTGTTTTTTTTATCCACGCCCCTACCTATTTTTAAAGGTATCTGTGACCAACAGATGCATATCTGTATTCCCAGTCATGTGAAATCCATAGATTTGGGCCTACTTAATTTATTTCAATTGACTGATTTCCTCACATGAACTGTAACTTCAAATCAAATCAGATTTTATTTGTCACATACACATGGTTAGCATACACATACATACACATACACATGGTAAAATCTTTAAAATTGTTGCATGTTGCATCTATATTTTTGTTCAGTCAAAACTAACGCGGCCACTCAGACACATTCAGTGTCTTCTTGGTAAGCAACTTCAGTGTAGATTTGGCCTTGTGTTTTAGGTTATTGTCTTGCTGAAAGGTGAATTCATATCCCAGTGTCTGGTGGAAAGCAGACTGAACCAGATTCAGGATTTTACCTGTGCTTAGCTCCATTCTGTTTATTTTGTTATCCTGAAAGACTCGTCAGTCCTTAATGATTACAAGCATACCCCTAACATGACCACTATGCTTGAAAATATGGAGAGTGGTACTCAGTAATGTGTTGTATTGGATTTGCCCCAAACATAACACTTTGTATTCAGGACTGAAAGTGAATTGCTTTGACACATTTTTTGCAGAATTACTTTAGTTTGTATTCTCTACAGGCTTCCTTCCTTTGTCAATTAGGTTAGTATTGTGGAGTAACTACAATTTTGTTGATCCATCCTCAGTTTTCTACTATCACAGCCATTAAACTCTGTAACTGATTTGAAGTCACCATTGGCCTCATGGTGAAATCCCTGAGTGGTTTCCTTACTCTCCGGCAACTGGGTTAGGAAGGACGCCTGTATCTTTGTAGTGACTGGGTGTATTTTCTCAAAGTGTAATTAGTCATTTCACCATGCTCAAAGGAATATTCAATGTCTTTTTTAAAATGTTTACCAATCTACCAATAGTTGCCCTTCTTTGCGATGCATTGGAAAACCTCCCTGGTCTTTGTTGTTGAATCTGTGTTTGAAATTCACTGCTTGACTGAGGGACCTTACAGATAATTGTATGTGTGGGGTGCAGACATGACGTAGTTCTAAAAAAATATATGTTTAGCACACAGAGTCCATGGAACTTATGTTACTTGTTGAGGACATTTTTTCTCCTGAACTTATGTTGGCTTGCCAAAAACAAATGGGTTGAATACTTATGGACTCAATATGATTCCACTTTGACATTATGGGGTAGTGTGTGTAGGCCAGTGATATATATTTTTTTAAATTGAATCCATTTTAAATTCAGTCTGTGACAACAAAATGTGGTAAAAGTCCAGGCTTGTGAATACTTTCTGAAAGCACTTTCTGATCCCTTATTGATGTTACTTCAATCAGCTTAGATGAAGGGGAGGAGACAGGTTAAAGAATGATTTTTAACCCTTGAGACAACTTAGACATGTATTGTGTATGTCTGCCATCGAGAGTGTGAATGGGTAAAACAAAATAGATAAGCGCCAGGCGCTCCCGTTTGTGTTAAGAGCTGTAACTCTACTGGGCTTTACACGTTCAACAGTTTCCCATGTGTTTCAAGAATGGACAACCACCCAGAGGACACTCAGCCAACTTGACAACTGTTGGAAGCATTGGAGTCAACATAGGCCAGTATCCCTGTGGAACGTTTTTGGCACCTTGTAGAGTCCATGTGCTGACAAATTGAGGCTGTTCTGAGGGAATAAAGGGGGGGGGGGGGGGGGGGGGTGCAACTCAATATTAGGAATGAGTTCTTAATGTTTTGTACAGTACACTCAGTGTAGAGAAGGGAACTCAACTTGTACTGCACTGACTCAGATGACAGATGATTGGTTAAAATGAATGGATAATAAGATACCAGCTGGAGCTGTGTTGTTAGTTGGCATACGGTCCCCAGTTATTGGCCACCTTACTATTTAGTTAAATTACAAGATACGTCTGTTTAATTTTGTTTAAAAAAATAGACACCAACCTCTTATCCGAATGTTTACGAGATAGCTGACTAGTTGGCTAGCCTTCCAGGAAAAAAACAACACTTTCCTGTCAACTTTTCATTGCATAGCCCGGTGCGCCCTCCTGTAGGCTGTTAAAAATGGTTATTCACCAACATCTTCTTCAGTGTTGTAAACTAATAATGTCTCACTACTTGTTTTACAGATTCATCTTATGTTTTGAGAAAGTAGATAACAGTTTAATAATTTAGGTAAAAAGTTGGATATTAAATTATGTGTGGTCTGTCGCGCAGTCGAATTTTACAATATACAGAGTGTCCTACAAAATGTGAACATATATTACTTTTTTGAAAACTAACTTAACTTATATAAACTGCAATGAAAACCGGGGGTCAGCTAGCTAGAGGGTGTCTTTAGTCGCAAAACATACCATTATTTTCCAGTCCCTTTAAATGTTGAGCTGGAGGGGATTTAATCCTCCAATCGCAAGAGAGTATCCGAAGTTGGGGGGTGTCAGATGTTGGGGGAAAATTAGCTACTTGCACATGTTGTATGATATTGTGCTATCACCATTAGAGCAACACGATCTGTAAATAAATCTACACTCTGATCATGCCAACCCGCCTTGCCTTCTGCTGATGTCATGCCCTTACAACTGATACAAGGTCCCTATTTTACAATTAGCCTACACAGGCTAATCCAAATGTATGTGTTGTAGACAAAATTATAAAAAGGATTGTCTGGTAGCTTCAATGAATAGACAAAGATTTGAAGATTTGAACAAGTCATTGCATGTATAGATTTTTTTTACTTGACTTGAGACTTAACTTGAAAAGAATGTATGACTCGACTTGCTTGCTCTTAGAATGCAAGACTTGGACACATTCTACTTGTGACTCGACTTGAGACTTGGACCTTGTGACTTGACACTTGCTTGTGACTTGAATAATAGTGACTTGGTCCCACCCCTGACTGTCTGTCACCTTGATTACTAAAAAATTCCCGACCTCCGCACCTACGTTGTAAACTTTCATTCATAGGCTAGGTTGCAGCAACCTTATGATGGGTACAGGAGAAAAATGTATGTAGTAAGCTAAACATATCAACAGTACATTGAGCTGGGTCAATGGTATATGAATGACAGTCATCCAATAAGCTCTAATAGAAATAAGGCCATGCTCATAAACGAAATGATCATCCTCCCTCATCTTAAACGGCATTGACCGCCACTGATTTAGTTTGGGGGAAAAGTCAATACAAAACATTGGAATAATAGCTGCTGATTCTGCAATAGCTAATGGGGATTAAAATAAAGAAATACACACACACACACACACACACACTGACACACACACACACACACACACACACACACACACACACACACACACACACACACACACACACACACACACACACACACACACACACACACACACACACACACACACACACACACAGCCTCCTGTCTGGCAAAAGCCAACATTTATAGAGAGTGAGGGGAGGGACAGTTGGGATTTGCACATGTCATGGAGAAAGAACTACAAGTCCCAGCAGACTTGGTGGTGGAAATTAACCAGCTGTCCATGGTTTGTAGATCAGATCCCATCCCCTTGGTTACCAAATCACAAAATAATGAGGACCAAAGTGGTAGGCATGCCGTGGTTCTCCTTTGTTGTTTCCCTGCGACAGAAGTTATTTTTCTTCCATTGCCTCCGAGCTGGGTTTGGTTTGTGCCAATAATTGGTGTGCTGTGCTACATTTGTTCTCTCTCACACACACACTCAGAAAAGTAGAAGACTTGTGCCCTGCCCCTCTAAAGCTGTCATCCAACTCCCGCCTTTTGTTTCATTTACACTTGAGTGTGGTCCATAAATTCTACTCACCAACTGGCTTTATCAAACATGCAGAGATCAGACACATTTTGGGGGTTGAGGAACTTTTTTTTACAAATAAATTTTGGTTGCGCCAACATCTCACATGTAAGGCCCAATGCTATGGACTGGTTCATAGGATTTCTTGATTTACTTTGCAGGGTATGAAATAGAATTATGTTCCACTCATGTTACCCACACACCAACACAATAACACGTATGAAATGAAGCATAGCATGTAAAAAAAACACTCCTCTTTTTATACACATTCTACAGAAACAAAGTGGGTAGCAACACATACCTGCTGCCTACCTTTCAGTGGATTGAAACTAGAGGCTTACCTTTCAGTGGATTGAAACTAGAGGCCTACCTTTCAGTGGGTTGAAACTAGAGGCCTACCTTTCAGTGGGTTGAAACTAGAGGCCTACCTTTCAGTGGATTGAAACTAGAGGCCTGCCTGCCAACCTTTCAGTGGATTGAAACTAGAGGCCTGCCTGCCTACCTTTCAGTGGGTTGAAACTAGAGGCCTGCCTGCCTACCTTTCAGTGGATTGAGACTAGAGGCCTAACTGCCTACCTTTCAGTGGATTGAAACTAGAGGCCTGTTTGCTTTGTGTGTTTTTGTGAGAGGCATCAGTCTCTGTGATTAAGAATAGCTCTTGTCAGGACTAAAATAAATCAACACAAACAATGACATAAAAGCTTTAACAGATATGGATTGAGTGTAGTGGCAGGCACTACTGTATAATAACAATATAGTGTGTGGGTTTATGTATGATGTTGTGTTCAACATTTTCTATAGGCCCATTGTGAGGTGACTGTATACAGTAAGTCTGTATACATCAATCCAAACTTTATTTGTCACATGCGCCGAATACAAAAGTGTAGACCTTACCCTGAAATGTTTACTTACAAGCCCTTAACCAACAGTGCAGTTCATCCAGCTGGATGGTCTTGTGTGAGGATGCATTTGGTAAAAAGAAATGTTGAGTCATTTAGCAGACGCTAAAGCATCTTACAGTAGTGAGTGCATACATTGTTGTACTTCTACATACTCGTCCCCCATTGGAATGAAACCCACAACCCTGGCATTGCAAGCCCCATGCTCTACCAACTGAGCCACACTGGTGCTGTAGGCTAAAGATGAATGTCTTCCAAAGCCTCCTTCTCATATTACTGTTGACTGGGAAACAATGATTTCTGCACCAGTGATGTTGTCAGTAGACTATAGGCCAGTTTCACAGGCATAGACAAAGCATATTCATGGTTTAAAGAAAACCTTTAAAGAATGTTGACATACAAACAACTCATTAGAACAGGTTAGAATGTCTCAGACTCATTAGAACTGGTTAGAATGTCTCAGACTCATTAGAACAGGTTAGAATGTCTCAGACTCATTAGAACAGGTTAGAATGTCTCAGACTCATTAGAACAGGTTAGAATGTCTCAGACTCATTAGAACAGGTTAGAATGTCTCAGACTCATTAGAACAGGTTAGAATGTCTCAGACTCATTAGAACAGGTTAGAATGTCTCAGACTCATTAGAACAGGTTAGAATGTCTCAGACTCATTAGAACAGGTTAGAATGTCTCAGACTCATTAGAACAGGTTAGAATGTCTCAGACTCATTAGAACACGTTAGAATGTCTCAGACTCATTAGAACACGTTAGAATGTCTCAGAATGTTACTGTACTTAACTTTGAGCAAGTGATGCACTTCTGGCAAGTCTCAGGTTGTGATATTCTCAGATTATACTTTTATTTCACAACATTCCATTTCACACATCCTACTTTCATACAACTGAGATACAGTGTATGATAATCAACTAACTTTTCACACCTTTCCATGTTACGGGGGACACAAAATGAGCAAACAGCAGAGTGTGGTTTGAATGTACTGCAGGTGAATGAAAAAAAGATGTAAAAAGCTGACAAAGTTAATAGGAGAACCAAAAGGAGAGTGCAACCTGGCAGTCACTCAAGTCCTGCACCTGCACTTTTCCCTAACAAGCTCTCCTGTGATTATCTGGCTCCGACTTCCTCTGCCATTTCCATTCTCCTCCGTAAGCTGTGGCTCGGGGCGTTGTCATCGTTGTGGTGACCTCCGTGTGCTGTGGCTCGGGGCGTTGTCATCGTTGTGGTGACCTCTGTGTGCTGTGGCATGGGGCGTTGTCATCGTTGTGGTGACCTCCATGTGCTGTGGCTCGGGGCGTTATTATCGTTGTGGTGACCTCCATGTGCTGTGGCTCGGGGCGTTGTCATCGTTGTGGTGAGCTCGGTGTGCTGTGGCTCGGGGCGTTGTCATCGTTGTGGTGACCTCCATGTGCTGTGGCTCTGGGCGTTGTCATTGTTTTTGTCATCGTTGTGGAGACCTCCGTGTGTGTTCATTGTGTGCGTGGGGGGGGGGGGGGGGGGGGGGTGATGACAATGAGGAGGACCTGCTTGAGAGCAGTCATGCCAGGTTCTACCGATGACACGGTGTGGAGCTACAGCCACCTGGTCTGCCTGAAGGGCAAACGGAAGACCTCCCTCCCCATCTCCCTTTCACTCTTTTCGCTAGGAGAAAACAGCTGCTGTTCAGCCGCTCACACACAGTTATCCCTCCATACCGCCCTAACATATCCCATCAACCCCTCTGCTGTGGATAGTGGCAGATAGACCAGCGGTTAGGCGTGTTTGGCCAGTAACTGAAAGGTCACTGGTTTGAATCCCTGAGCCAGCAAGGTGGAAAAATCTACCATTCTGCCATTGAGCTAGGCAGTTAAACAACTGGGCCATGGACATTGATTAAGGCAGCCCCCTGCACCTCTGATTCAGAGGGGTTATGTTACATGAGACACATTTCGGTTGAACACATTCAGTTGTGCAACTGATTAAGAATCCACTTCTCTTAAAGTAAAAAAAATGTGTGAAAAGTAATTGCATTAACTAATATACGGAGGACTATTCCGCTACATTAAATTATTTTTGTGATTGAAGTTGAAAAGCCGTGAGCTAGTGACTGGATGGTAGTCATAACTGAGGCAGGTGTGGTTTGGCTGTATCTGTATCATCATCCACATCATCAAATACTCTGGTCATTCAAGCAGCTACGCTTAGGGACAAATCTAAGATCAGCCTACCTTTCTCATATCCCAACCGTTTGGGGAAAATACACTAAAACTGACCCGGGGGTATTGACTACAGCAGAGCTGGGCAACAGGTGACTCTTTTTGGGCTATATCGAGGTTTCAAAATTCAATGGAGAACAGATCATTTTTCACTGATTTGTTTGTCAAAATATATTTGTGGACCAGAAAAAGGGCAGTAATTTGAAAATATAATTATATCGGTCCTTAAAAATGACTACATCATTTCTATCTAGTTATAGAAGCTCAAGTGTGACCTAGAGGGTCTTTTGTTGCTGCATTTTTTACACATTTTATTTTACCTTTATTTAACTAGGCAAGTCAGTTAAGAACAAATTCTTATTTTCAATGACGGCCTAAGAACAGTGGGTTAACTGCCTGTTCAGTGGCAGATTTGTACCTTGTCAGCTCGGGGATTTGAACTTGCAACCTTACTAGTCCAACGCTCTAACCACTAGGCTACCCTGCCGCCCCACATAATGATCATGATTGATCATGCCATTGATTAAATGCAATTGTGTTCGTTGTCCGTAGCTTATGCCTGCCTATACCATAACCCAACTGCCACCATGGGGCAATCTGTTCATAATGTTGACATCAGCAAATCGTGCCAGTGGCCATCAAAGATGAGCATTCGCCTACTGACGTTGGTTACAAAGCCGCATTGCAGTCAGGTCAACACCCTGGTGAGGACGAGAAGCACACATGAGCTTCTCTGAGATGATTTCTAACAGTTTGTGCAGAAATTATTTGTGTAAACCCACAGTTTTATCAGCTGTCCAGGTGGCTGGTCTTAGACGATCCTGCAGGTGAAGAAGCCAGATGTGGGGGTCCTGGGCTGGCCTGGATACACGTGGTCTGCGGTTGTGAGGCCGGTTGGACGTTTTTTTGCAGTTTTATTGCTTCTTTAATCAGAACAATCAGCTAACATAATTGCAAAACGGTTTTCTAATGATAAATTAGCCTTTTAAAATAAACTTGGATTAGCTAACACAACTTGCCATTGGAACACAGGAGTGATGGTTGCTGATAATGGGCCACTGTACGCCTATGTAGATATTTCATTAAAATAAAAAATCTGCCGTTTCCAGCTACAATAGTCATTTACAACATTAACAATGTCTACACTGTATTTCTGATCAATTTGATGTTATTTTAATGGACCATTTTAATGGACAAAAAATGTGTTTTTCTTACAAAAACAAGGACATTTTTAGGTGACCCTAAACTCAATTAGTATTTGCTAGCATTGGCTTTAAATTTGTTTGACTTGGGTCGAATGTTTCAGGTAGCCTTCCACAAGCTTCCCACAATAAGTTGGGTGAATTTTGGCCCATTCCTCCTAACAGAGCTGGTGTAATGAGTCAGGTTTGTAGGCTTCCTTGCTGGCACGCGCGTTTTCAGGATTGAGGTCAGGGCCTTGTGATTGCCACTCCAATGCCTTGACCTTGTTGTTCGTAAGCCACTTTGCCACAACTTTGGAGGTATGCTTGGGGTCATTGTCCATTTGGAAGACCCATTTGTGACCAAGCTTTGACTTCCTGACTGATGTCTTGAGATGTTGCTTCAATATATCCACAGAATTTTCCCACCTCATGATGCCATCAATTTTGTGAGGTGCACCAGTCCCTCCTGCAGCAAAGCAGCCCCAAAACATGTTACTGCCACCCCCAGTGCTACACGGTTGGGATGGTGTTCTTCGGCTTGCAAGCCTCCCCCTTTTTCCTCCAAACATAACAATGGTCATCATGGCCAAACAGTTCTATTTTTGTTTCATCAGACCAAAGGACATTTCTCCAAAAAGTACAATCTTTGTCCCCATGTGCAGTTGCAAATCGTAGTCTGGCTTTTTTATGGCGGTTTTGGAGCAGTGGCTTCTTCCTTCCTGAGCGGCCTTTCAGGTTATGTCGATATAGGTTATGTCGACTCGGTTTACTGTAGATATAGATACTTTTGTACCGGTTTCCTCCAGCATATTCACAAGGTCCTTTGCTGTTGTTCTGGGATTGATTTGCACTTTCTGCACCAAAATAAGTTCATCTCTAGGAGACAGAAAGCGTCTCCTTCCTGGGCGTTATGATGGCTGCGTGGTCCCATGGTGTTTATACTTGCGTACTATTGTTTGTACATATGAACGTGGTACCTTCAGGTGTTTGGAAATTGCTCCCAAAGATGAACCAGACTTGTGGAGGTATACAATTTTTTTCCTGAGGTCTTGGGAAAATCAAAATAATTCAGCCATGATGAGTTTGAAGGTAGGCCTTGAAATACTTCCACAGGTGCACATCCAATTGACTCAAATGATTTCAATTTGCCTATCTAAAGCCATGACATAATTTTCTGGAATTTTCCAAGCTGTTTAAAGGCACAGTCAACTTAGTGTATGCAAACTTTTGACCCACTGGAATTGTGATACAGTGAATTATAAGTAAAATAATCTGTCTGTAAACAATTGTTGGAAAAATTACTTGTGTCATTAACAAAGTAGATGTCCTAACCACCTTGCCAAAACTATAGTTTGTTAACAAGAAATGTGTGACTTTTAATGACTCCAACCTAAGTGTTATAAACTTACGACTTCAACTGTACAGTATATACATATACAGAGTACCAGTCAAAAGTTTGGACACACCTACTGATTCAAGGATTTTTATGTTTTACATTGTAGAATATTAGTGAAGACATCAAAACTATGAAATAACATAGTTATTATAGAATCATGTAGTAACCAAAAAAGTGTTAAACAAATCTAAATATTTGAGATTCTTCAAAGTAGCCACCCTTTGCCTTGATGACCGCTTTGCACACTCTTGGCATTCTCTCAACCAGCTTAATGAGGTAATCACCTGCAATGCATTTCAATTAACAGGTGAGCCTTGCTAAATGTACAATGGTGGAATTTCTTTCCTTCTTAATAGGCTTGAGCCAATCAGTTGTGTCGTGACAAGGTAGGGGTGGTATACAGAAGATAGCCCTATTTGGTAAAATACCAAGTCCATATTATGGCATGAACAGCTCAAATAAGCAAAGAGAAGTGCAGAAAATGTCAAGAACATTGAAAGTTTCTTCAAGTGCAGTCGCAAAAACCATCAAGAGCTATGATGGAACTGGATCTAATTAGGGCCGCCACAGGAAAGTAATACCCAGAGTTCTCTCTGCTGCGGAGGATAAGTTCATTAGAGTTACCAGCCTCAGAAATTCCAGCCCAAATAAATGTTTCACAGAGTTCAAGTAACAGACACATCTCAACTCAACTGAGGAAACTGCAAGAATCAGGCCTTCATGGTTAATTGCTTCAAAGAAACCACTACTAAAGGACACCAATGAGAAGAAGAGACTTGCTTGGGCCAAGAAACACGAACAATGGACAGATGGAAATCTGCTGATTCCAAATTTGAGATTTTTGTTTCCAACCGCCGTGTCTTTGAGACGCAAAGTAGATGAACGGATGATCTCCGCATGTGTGGTTCCCACCTTGAAGCATGGGGGAGGTGGTGTGATGGTGTAGGGGTGCTTTGCTGGTGACACTGTCAGTGATTTATTTAGAATTCAAGGCACACTTAACCAGAATGGCTACCGCAGCATTCTGCAGCGATACGCCATCCCATCTGGTTTGCTCTTTGTGGGACTTTTATTTGTTCTTCAACAGGTCAATGAACCAACCCACCTCCAGGCTGTGTAAGGGCCATTTGACCAAGAAGGAGACCTGGCCTCCAGAAATCACCCGACCTCAACCCAATTGAAATGGTTTGGGATGAGTTGCACCGCAGAGTGAAGGAAAATCAGCCAACAAGTGCTCAGCATATGTGAGAACTCCTTCAAGACTGTTGGAAAAGTATTTCTCTGGCTGAGAGAATGAATAGAGAGTGCAAAGCCGTCAACAAGGCAAAGGGTGGCTGCTTTGAAGATTCTAAAGTACTAAATATATTTTGATTTGTTTAACACTTTTTTGGTTACTACATGATTCCATTTGTGTCACTTCATAGTTCGTCTTCACTATCATTCTATAATGTTGAAAATAGTAAAAAAAGATAAAGGTAAATGAAAAACCCTTTAATGAGTACACACACAAACCTCCCACGGGCCGGATTGAATCGGCTCTGATTCTGGCTCAGTTTGCCCACTCCTGGTCTCGAGGCAACTTCCTCCAACTCCAGCATGCAGTGAAACATTTAGACTCAAGTCAAACAACAGCTTGCCTTCTACTTTTAACTCCCATCTCTTTTCCTCTAAAACACATGGCCTTTCTAGTCAACTCCTCAACTCTCGCCCATATATGCCCATGGAGGTTGAGCGCTGAGAGAAAAGTTGGTGTTCCATATTCACGTCGCCTGACATATTGAATAATGTAAAGTTGGTGTTCCATATTCACGTCGCCTGACATATTGAATATTGTAAAGTTGGTGTTCCATATTCACGTCGCCTGACATATTGAATAATGTAAAGTTGGTGTTCCATATTCACGTCGCCTGACATATTGAATAATGTAAAGTTGGTGTTCCATATTCACGTCGCCGGACATATTGAATAATGTAAAGTTGGTGTTCCATATTCACGTCGCCTGACATATTGAATAATGTAAAGTTGGTGTTCCATATTCACGTCGCCTGACATATTGAATAATGTAAAGTTGGTGTTCCATATTCACGTCGCCTGACATATTGAATATTGTAAAGTTGGTGTTCCATATTCACGTCGCCTGACATATTGAATAATGTAAAGTTGGTGTTCCATATTCACGTCGCCTGACATATTGAATAATGGAAAGTTGGTGTTCCATATTCACGTCGCCTGACATATTGAATAATGGAAAGTTGGTGTTCCATATTCACGTCGCCTGACATATTGAATAATGGAAAGTTGGTGTTCCATATTCACGTCGCCTGACATATTGAATAATGTAAAGTTGGTGTTCCATATTCACGTCGCCTGAAATATTGAATAATGTAAAGTTGGTGTTCCATATTCACGTCACCTGACATATTGAATAATGTAAAGTTGGTGTTCCATATTCACGTCGCCTGACATATTGAATAATGGAAAGTTGGTGTTCCATATTCACGTCACCTGACATATTGAATAATGGAAAGTTGGTGTTCCATATTCACGTCGCCTGACATATTGAATAATGGAAAGTTGGTGTTCCATATTCACATCGCCTGACATATTGAATATTGTAAAGTTGGTGTTCCATATTCACGTCGCCAGACATATTGAATAATTGAAAGTTGGTGTTCCATATTCACGTCGCCTGACATATTGAATAATGTAAAGTTGGTGTTCCATATTCACGTCGCCTGACATATTGAATAATGGAAAGTTGGTGTTCCATATTCACGTCGCATGACATATTGAATAATGGAAAGTTGCTCGTGGAGTGCTTCTGGGCAGAGCCAGTGACATACGGGCATAGGCATGTACACACACACACACACACACACACACACACACACACACACACACACAACTTGGTCAGCACAGATGCGTTCTGGGAAAACAAGCAGCTGCAGGAGGAAGAATGGACCATAAGGTTGGATTGCTTGCCAAATTTCATCATCTATTATAGATTGCCTAAGAAGCACAGTCCTCTGCGACCGGGGGCATGTTTCTGAATCACATGCAATCACAAATGTGCGTACTTCACGCAGACAACCAGCCTCTTTTTGAACAAAACATTTCATTTTTAATTGTATTGTATTTTATTTTGTATTGTGTTGTTTTATAAAGGAATATGCTGGCAAGTAATGTATACCCTAATATAATTACAAGTAATTAGAGAGTATAAAATTGGGAATAAATGACTACCATTATAATCATAATGGATCATGAATAACATATCAATCGGAGTGCATCATATTTACAAAATAACAACCGTTATCAAACCATGAATTCATAATACAAATCCCTTTAAACAATGTCAATTTCAACACTCTCAGAGCCTAATATCAGGAGAAAGTTCAAAATGTCTGTGGATGGCCCTTGTATTGGCAGTAAGGTAATGGTGCCTCCCTCTTCGGGAGGCAGCATTACCACTCATCAGTCAAATGCATTGTAAATTACAGGGCCCGGGTAATAAAACCAGATTTGTACATCACCAGGACTGGAGACTGTCTGTCTTGTAAATTTAATTAAACAGCAGGTGCAAAATCAGGTCATATGGCTTTGATGTGTCCCATGTGAGAATGACAAGCAGACAAAGATTCTAATATGGGAAGCATTTACATATTTTTGCATGTGCACGCGTGTACGAGGGGAGCTGCCGTCACCGTGTAGAGTATTCCAGTTTGCCCAAATTAAGAGAGATTCAAATTAGCTGTCACCTTCAATTTCAATAGCTCGTCGCCAAAATGAACGGTTAAGCTCTTCAAAAGCAATCCCTGCTCGTCAAATGCAGAGTAAACACACGTATTACCAACAGCTTGTCGAGACGGGAAGATTTGCACTAATCAGGTCTTATAGCAAATAAAATAAAATGTTATTGGTCACATACACATATTTAGCAGATGTAGAGGCTTGCTTGTGGAGCCATGAACAGGACGACCATGTCAATCAGCGCCATCTTGTCAAGTCCGTGCACGACAACACAGAAAACCTACCTAGAGAAAACACTCATCAACCAGTGCCTACAATACAGAATAATCACATTTGATTTTCCAACCTATTAGTCAGCTCTTAATATAGACTTGATCCAGAGTGATGCGCATCCTCTTATGGACGAGTGTGACCTGTGACACCGTTCTCTCGCCGTCTCCGTGGCAGAAGACAGACATCGATTGAAGTTGACTAGCGAAATGTCAGCTGCCTGACCTGATGGCAACACCTTTGCTTGTTTTTGGGAAGAAGTGGTTGATAATTACCACCTAGAATGTAGCCATCTGTCCCGCTCTTTCATGACCTGTTAAACTCGCTTTTCAAAAAGTTTACTGGTGACAGAGGGCAAGTGATGGAAAAGTGTGTGCACTCAAGCCAGAGGTAAGGAGTTCATAGAACCATTACTGTACTGTAGATACAGCAAACGGCTCTAAGAAACTTGAAGTTATTATGGGAAAACAAGGAAAGCAGAAGAGGGAAGAAAAGATGTCAGAAAATATTAAATATGAATTTGAAGTAATATGCTTACGGGGATAAGGACCTAATTCTGTTGAACAGAACAAATAACTCAACCAAAGCCAACAACCTAGTGTCACCAAGAGTTAATCATCGGTTGCTTTCAATTTCTCCCACACATTGCCAATAGTTTGACATCTACCCTCATTCCAGAGAAAGTCAGTGATTTTGCAACTTACATAAAACCGACTATCAGCATTGTCAATTACATCTGGGTTTTTCCCCTAGTCTTCAGAGACACCTGTGTTTTCACAGTAAGGAATCTGCTATCAACAACATGCTTGCCCGTTGTCTATTTATCTGTCTGTCAGTTTGACAGAGTCTTTGTGGAAATCCTCACTTGTCAGAACTATTTCTCTCATGTTTCACTGAGTTTTTAATGAGAAACACCAGGCAAAATCCACAAGCAACGCGAGGTGGATAGCTGGGAGCTTCGGAATAACTGTGGTATACATCTCTTTTGATTACTGCCACATCCAATCACACTAATCAAACACGCATCAAAGAGAAGAAGTTATAGAGCGATGACTGAATGACACAATGTAAAGACTGGTGCAGTGTGAAATCTGCCAAGACTGGTGCAGTGTGAAATCTGCCAAGACTGGTGGTTTCAAAACAATGCACACTGTCCACCCACTCTGCCAAGACGCACTTTGGTGATGAAATTTCACTTCCTTATATTATCAAATACATTTTACCAAGACAAATATGATTATTCATGTCTGAATCATTCAGTGGGGTCTTTCTCTAACATATCATTAGCATTATATCCAAAAAGTTGGATTTCGTAATCTAATACATACGATAATAAGCACCAAGATCTGTTGACATCGTGGTACAGGTTTCTCATAACTTCTAAAGATGTTACATTTTGTGGTCATCGTCTTCCAAGTAGTTAACAGGTCGCAAAAAGCAAATTAGAAATTAATTAAATGTAAAAGACTAATAATAAAAAGCTTGGAATGCTCAGCGTTCATTTTATAGAGATTCAATAATTTCTTACAAACATGCATAAAAGAACAGGAATTTCCAATTAATATGAAAAGTGTGTGCTAAAATATGAAAATACGTCATGTCTCAAAATCGATATCCATCTTAGCTCTATATTGTTTTATGTCCTGCGGATTCGAGAAGATGACAAGTTCAATAGGGAAGTGAGCCTGTCAGGTAGCCAATAGCCTTAAGTCTTCCACAGAATCCAGCCTAGCCGACACAATGCAATTTCCCACATTTTTTGACCACTTCTTTTCCCTCCGGCCTCCATTGATTTGGTCACCTGAATTCTGGCCATCCCACAAGGGTAAAGACTCCAATAACTTGAACGGATTATGATAGACACGAGGTTTGGACCGTTGGAATTCTTAGAGGATTATCTACAGAATTAACAAACTATTTAAAACACTGCTCGAAAGATACATTTTTGATTGGAACTTGTGTGAATTCTGATTTTTTTCCAGTGCCTGAATATCACGACTCAGGATAAGACCCATATGCAGACAGTTCGAAAAATAGATATTTATTGACAAAACAGGGGACAGACAAAAGACAGGTCAAGAGCAGGCAGAGGTCCGTAATCCAGGGCAGAGTCAGTAAGGTACAGAATGGCAGGCAGGTTCGGGGTTAGGGCAGGCAGAGGTCCGTAATCCAGGGCAGAGTCAGTAAGGTACAGAACGGCAGGCAGGTTCGGGGTTAGGGCAGGCAGAGGTCCGTAATCCAGGGCAGAGTCAGTAAGGTACAGAACGGCAGGCAGGCTCGGGGTTAGGGCAGGCAGAGGTCCGTAATCCAGGACAGAGTCAGTAAGGTACAGAACGGCAGGCAGGCTCGGGGTTAGGGCAGGCAGAGGTCAGTAATCCAGGGCAGAGTCAGTAAGGTACAGAACGGCAGGCAGGTTCGGGGTTAGGGCAGGCAGAGGTCAGTAATCCAGGGCAGAGTCAGTAAGGTACAGAATGGCAGGCAGGTTCGGGGTTAGGGCAGGCAGAGGTTAGTAATCCAGGGCAGAGTCAGTAAGGTACAGAATGGCAGGCAGGTTTGGGGTTAGGGCAGGCAGAGGTCAGTAATCCAGGGCAGAGTCAGTAAGGTACAGAATGGCAGGCAGGTTCGGGGTTAGGGCAGGCAGAGGTTAGTAATCCAGGGCAGAGTCAGTAAGGTACAGAACGGCAGAAAAGAAACAGACGGTATGCTTGACGAGACAAGACGAACTGGCAGCAGACAAACAGAAAACACAGGTATAAATGCACAGGGGATAATGGGGAAAATGGGCGACACCTGGAGGGGGTGGAGACAAGCACAAGCCAAGTGAAACAGATCAGGGTGTGACACTAAGGCTATGCAGTAGTTTGATAATGTAGAATGTATTTTTTTTTCCGGGAAGGTGGGAGCTAGATACAGTATATCCAACATGCTTTTTTGTGACTATGAACATTAAGGTGTAATTGAGCTTTGCAATGTAACTCGAACTCTTTAAAGAAAAATACACAAATGCTGAGAACTAAAGCTAAACCAGTCAAAATCCCTCTACTGTAGTTACATCATATGCCTTATCACACATGCAGTAGTTACAACATCTGCCTTATCCCACATGCCTTCTCTTGTCCTACATTCTTGTCCTACATATAATCAATCTTCCCTTGAAACGATCTAAGTCATAAGATATGAGTGTTTGCTGATTGACTCTCACACACACGATACACATTTCAAACATGTTTGTGCATCTGCATCTGCATTTGTCTGCATTCACTACCAACACATTCCTCGAGCCTGCTCAGGTCTGAGGGTGTCAGAACAGATACAGAGAAACAGCTATTTTTTCACCTGCAGCAGAGAACAACATCTCCACGGAGGCCAGCAGCAGCAGATATGTCATAGCGAGAGAGAGAGAGAGCAGTTGAGAAGGTATGACTGCAGGCGGTCCTCAGAGGGAGAGGTGGAGGGTGGAGCCCCATGGGTTGGAACAACCCCATGGAGAGTAGACATATCAGCACTATTGAGTTGTTACACAACATCTACTGTAGGTCATGAATGCACTACCTCTGGTATTTTAACATGAACTGGAAAGTTTAGAGGCTCGGTATGAGGTTGATATGAGGTGATTTTGGTGCAACACAAAAGCAAGGACTTTACAATTTAGTCATTTAGCAGAAGCTCTTATCCAGAGTGACTTACAGGAGCAATTAGTCTTAAGTTCCTTGCTCAAGGGCACATCGAATAGAGCCTTGTTGGCTCGGGGATTCAAACAAGTAACCTTTCAGTTAATGGCCCAATACTCTAACCACTACCTTCCCCCCCAATCAATCCAATCAGTACTTGGACTGGAAGTTTATGGCAGTAAAACATACATTTGTGTTTCTCTGTCAGAATATTCAATTGAATTACTAGTTAATAACAGTCTTGTAGCACAGGAGCATTTACCTTAATTTATACATCAATCACAGAATTTAATGAATGGTGTGACGTGCAGAAAATCTTGTCAAGGGCGCAAGAAGACGTTTGTAAAACCACAAATAAGTGCATCCTTTGTCAGTTGGAGGCCAAAGAGCCTTTTTTTCTTCTGCTAATGTCACAGAACGCAGGAGGACCAAGGCCACGTCAAACCACAGGAAGTTAATAGGTGTCATTGGTGGTGTGGACAAAGAGCAGCACTGTAGCATGCTGGGAGAAAACTGATGTCAACTGATCACAACATGTCAACTGATCACTTAGTGATGCACAATGGCCTCTGGTCACAGCTCGAGTCACATCACCGTTCTCATTATTAACCTTTCACCTTTAGGTGGAATCCCCAATGGCAACATGTGTTTGCTCCATTCATCTACGTGTGGGAAACAAACAACCCCTGTCAACGCATCATAGCGGCCTGTATGCCTCCAGTGTGTTGGCTGTGGATACCGAGCAATATATGGGTATATGGTTCAGGAACGTTGAAGCGTTACGAAATGTTTCTCAATATGCTGTAAAAGATAGCTCTTGCCACGCAGAATGAGAAATCATTATCAGCTCTATACGTTGCTTGTCAATATGAAACGCTGAATGTCAGACGCTCCTAAATAAGCCATTTTGCTATGAGTTGTTCACCTGAAGCACCACTTGCGGTCAGGTTAGGTTAGCTCTATACTCCGATTCTCAGTCACATAATGTGTGTTACTGTGGAACAGCGTTCTGGGAGGCGGGGTGGTGGTCGGTATGTTGTCTGTGTCCTGGAAGGTTGGCTGGGGTGGTGGTCGGCATGTTATGTGTGTCCTGGAAGGTTGGCTGGAGGCAGGGTGGTGGTCGGCATGTTGTCTGTGTCCTGGGAGGTTGGCTGGGGGCAGGGTGGTGGTCGGCATGTTATGTGTGTCCTGGAAGGTTGACTGGGGGCGGGTTGGTGGTCAGCATGTTGTGTGTGTCCTGGAAGGTTGACTGGGGGCGGGGTGGTGGTCGGCATGTTGTCTGTGTCCTGGGAGGTTGACTGGGGGCGGGGTGGTGGTCGGCATGTTGTCTGTGTCCTGGGAGGTTGGCTGGGGGCGGGTTGGGGAGGTGGTCGGCATGTTGTCTGTGTTGTAGATGGTGGAACTCTAGTTCCCTCTCATGGCAAACGGATCTATAGCATTCACCTTGGAAGGCTACATGTCCCTTGAATTAAAGCCCAAAAATATCCAAGAAAGACAGAAAAACATAAAAAGTATCAAGTATTTACTGATTTGGATAACATCAGCTGCGTTTAGACAGGCGGCCCAATTCTGATATTTTTTTTCTCCACTGATTGGTCGTTTGACCGATCACATCAGATCTTTTCACATCAGATATTTTTCAGTAAAAAAGATCAAAATTGATCTGCCTGTGTAAAACGCAGCCATCCTAAATTTACCTAGACCAGTGAGGTTAAGAAAATAACTGAGATTAGTAGAACATTTGAATCCTGTTAGATAAAAAAGCTAAATTCAACACCATCAATTTGTCCAGATGATGGCATTATACTGTTGAACAACAGAAAGTGTTAGTAATATCCTATTGATATTATAAGCATTTCTTACAGCTCACTGCTCTGAATCTAATGTGTCATAGGAGGTGGTAAAACTAACGGATACATGTTAAATTAAACAAATTAGTGAGTTTAAGTGATAATGTTAATTGTAAAAGTTGGATACCGGAAGACTTTTCATT
>NC_143040.1:65096749-65121749 GCF_057628025.1 Oncorhynchus mykiss
ACCTGGGAGACACACCAAACATGTGGAAGAAGGTGCTCTGGTCAGATGAAACCAAAATTGAACTTTTTGGCAACAATGCAAAACGTTATGTTTGGCGTAAAAGCAACACAGCTGAACACACCATCCCCACTGTCAAACATGGTGGTGGCAGCATCATGGTTTGGGCCTGCTTTTCTTCAGCAGGGACAGGGAAGATGGTTAAAATTGATGGGAAGATGGATGGAGCCAAATACAGGACCATTCTGGAAGAAAACCTGATGGAGCCTGCAAAAGACCTGAGACTGGGACGGAGATTTGTCTTCCAACAAGACAATGATCCAAAACATAAAGCAAAATCTACAATGGAATGGTTCAAAAATAAACATATCCAGGTGTTAGAATGGCCAAGTCAAAGTCCAGACCTGAATCTAATCGAGAATCTGTGGAAAGAACTGAAAACTGCTGTTCACAAATGCTCTCCATCCAACCTCACTGAGCTCGAGCTGTTTTGCAAGGAGGAATGGGAAATAAATTCAGTCTCTCGATGTTCAAAACTGATAGAGACATACCCCAAGCGACTTACAGTTGTAATCGCAGCAAAAGGTGGCGCTACAAAGTATTAACTTAAGGGGGCTGAATAATTTTGCACGCCCAATTTTTCAGTTTTTGATTTGTTAAAAAAGTTTGAAATATCCAATAAATGTCGTTCCACTTCATGATTGTGTCCCACTTGTTGTTGATTCTTCACAAAAAAATATAGTTTTATATCTTTATGTCTGAAGCCTGAAATGTGGCAAAAGGTCTCAAAGTTCAAGGGGGCCGAATACTTTCGCAAGGCACTGTATATATACAGTGTTTTAACAATATACTCTCTCTCTCTCTCTTTTTCTCTCTCTATCTCTCTCTCTCTCTGTCAACATTTCTCTCTCTCTTTTCTCTCTCTCTCTCTTTGTCTAACATTCTTTCTTTCTCTCTATCACTCTTTCTCCCTTCCTCTCTGTTTCTCTCTCTCCCTTTGTCTATATTTATCTCTCTCTCCTCTCTCTCTCTCTCTCTCTCTCCCCCTTTGTCTATATTCCTCTCTCTCCTCTCCCTCTCTCTCTCTCTCTCCCTTTGTCTATATTTCTCTCTCTCTCTCCTCTCTCTCTCTCTCTCTCTCTCTCCCTTTGTCTATATTTCTCTATCTCCTCTCTCTCTCTCCCTTTGTCTATATTCCTCTCTCTCCTCTCTCTCTCTCTCTCTCTCTCTCTCTCCCTTTGTCTATATTTCTCTCTCTCCTCTCTCTCTCTCCCTTTGTCTATATTTCTCTCTCTCCTCTCTCTCTCTCTCTCTCCCTTTGTCTACCTTTCTCTCTTCCCTCTCTCTGTCTATCTCTCCCTTACTCTCTATTTCTCTCTCTCTATCTCTCTATTTCTCTCTCTCTCTCCCTCTCTCTCTCTTTCTCTCTCTCCTCTCTCTCTCTCTCTATTTATATCCCCCTCCTCTCTCTCTCTCCCTCTCTCTCTTTGTCTACCTTTCTTTCTTTCTCTCTCTCCTCTCATTCTCTTTTCCTCTTTCTTTGATTTCTGGCTTCCCCACCTTGTTACCCTTTTCTTTCATTTAGTCTTCCTTTCTCTCTATCACTCTTTCTCCCTTCCTCTCTTTTTCTCTCTCTCCCCCATCTCTCTCTCTCTGCCCTCCCTTACTCCCTCCCTCCCTCACTGTGTATGCATGACTGCTCTGTAGCCAGTTCTATACAGGCCAGTCTTTTTGATCTGTGGGCCAGAACACAGGATGAGAGTGATCCGCTGGCACAACAAAAACATCCCATTACAGACTTGGGCACAGTCCTGCCGGCCAGGGTCTTAGGGGGCTGCTGACGGATGATTCTGCCGCTGAGACTGCCTAACTCTCTCTCTCTCTCTCTCTCACACACACACACACACACACACACTCACATTTAGTCAGCCACCAATTGTGCAAGTTCTCCCACTTAAAAAGATGAGAGAGGCCTGTAATTTTCATCATAGGTACACTTCAACCATGACAGACAAAATGAGAAAAAAAATCCAGAAAATCACATTGTAGGATTTTTAATTAATTTATTTGCAAATTATGGTGGAAAATAAGTATTTGGTCAATAACGAAAGTTTTATCTCAATACTTTGCTATATACCCTTTGTTGGCAATGACAGAGGTCAAACGTTTTCTGTAAGTCTTCACAAATTTTCACACACTGTTGCTGGTATTTTGGCCCATTCCTCCATGCAGATCTCCTCTAGAGCAGTGATGTTTTGGGACTGTTGCTGGGCAACATGGACTTTCAACTCCCTCCAAAGATTTTCTATGTGGTTGAGATCTGGAGACTGGCTAGTCAACTCCAGGACCTTGAAATGCTTCTTACGAAGTCACTCCTTCGTTACCCGGGCGGTGTGTTTGGGATCATTGTCATGCTGAAAGGTCACGTTTCATCTTCAATGCCCTTGCTGATGGAAGGAGGTTTTCACTCAAAATCGCATGATACATGGCCCCATTCATTCTTTCCTTTACAAGGATCAGTCATCCTTGTCCCTTTGCAGAAAAACAGCCCCAAAGCATGATGTTTCCACCCCCATGCTTCACAGTAGGTATGGTGTTCTTTGGATGCAACTCAGCATTCATTGTCTCCAAACACGACGAGTTGAGGTTTTACCAAAAAGTTATATTTTGGTTTCATCTGACCATATGACATTCTCTCAATCTTCTTCTGGATCATCCAAATGCTCTCTAGCAAATTTCAGACAGGCCTGGACATGTACTGGCTTAAGCAGGGGGACACGTCTGGCACTGAAGGATTTGAGCCCCTGGCGGCGTAGTGTGTTACTGATGGTAGGCTTTGTTACTTTGGTCCCAGCTCTCTGCAGGTCATTCACTAGGTCCCCCCGTGTGGTTCTGGGATTTTTGCTCACCGTTCTTGTGATCATTTTGACCCCTCGGGGTGAGATCTTGCATGGAGCCCCAGATCGAGGGAGATTATCTGTGGTCTTGTATGCCTTCCATTTCCTAATAATTGCTCCCACAGTTGATTTCTTCAAACCAAGCTGCTTACCTATTGCAGATTCAGTCTTCCCAGTCTGGTGCAGGTCTACAATTTGGTTTCTGGTGTCCGTTGACAGCTCTTTGGTCTTAGCCATAGTGTAGTTTGGAGTGTGACTGTTTGAGGTTGTGGACAGGAGTCTTTTATGCTGATAACAAGTTAAAACAGGTGCCATTAATACAGGTAATGAGTGGAGGACAGAGGAGCCTCTTAAAGAAGAAGTTACAGGTCTGTGAGAGCCAGAAATCTTGCTTGTTTGTAGGTGACCAAATACTTATTTTCCACCATAATTTGCAAATAAATTCATAAAAAATCCTACAATGTGTTTTTCTGGATTTTTTTTATCTCATTTTACAGGCCTCTCTCATCTTTTTAAGCAGGAGAACTTGCACAATTGGTGGTTGACAAAATATTTTTTTGCCCCACTGTACATGCCAAAACCTGGATACTTTCTCCTCCCTAAACAATTGCATGTTGAAGTTCAGTGTCATGAGTTGCCCTGGAGGCAGAACGGAGCAATTTCCCCCTAGATAGGCCAGATCCAAAGTCTATATTGTAAAAATTGTTTTAGTCTTAATTTAAGGTTAGGGTTAGCTACATTTTATGATATTGGTTTATCAGTAGCCTATGTTCCTGGGCATATATCTTGTCTGTGCATCTTACGTTACATTCACACATACACACGTCCGCTCCCTAGGACACAATTCCCCATGCACACACACACACACACACGCACACACACACACACACACACACACGCACACACACACACACACACACACACACACACACACACACACACACACACACACACACACACACACACACACACACACAAACTGACTCAGTGATGGATAGTCCCTTTCCATTTTAAACAGTTAGAATGCATGCTGCCCTGGGGGCCCTTATGTGTGGAAGTACTTTGAAGTGTCCACATTTAATTCATCTCTAAGATGAATGAGTGGGAGCCAGAGCAGTTGCCTGCAAGCAACCCGTCCTAGACGCAAGTAGAAACAAACGTAGCTGCAAAGCCAGATACCCGTCTCTGTTGGGTTTTACTCCCAGCAGACCAGGGCAGATAACGATTCATTCCATCAATCAAGGCCTTTAGTGTTCCAGATTAGGGCAGAATGCTGATTAGGCTCTCAAGTGGTTGATTACAGTTAGTCCTGCTATGGGGACTGTCTACCTGCTTAAGCTTACTACAAGCTCTATGCAGATGCAAGATTTGGAGTGATGCAATGTCGTTTTTTTGGTCACAAAAGTAGTGGATCCTTGTAATACCCTCCAGCAGTCAACTTAAATTTCCATAGTCATAGGGGCAGTGTTGTCGCTTGATTCCATGATCTGATCTATAGGCTATAGAAAAGGAATGGGCATACCTAGTCTGTTGCATTGCTGAATGCATTCAACCAAAATATCTTCCACATTTAACCCAACCCCTCTGAATCAGAGAGGTGCAGCGGGCTGCATTAATCAACCTCCACGTCTTCGGCGCCTGGGGAATAGTTGTTGTTGAGAGTTAACTGCCTTGCTCAACGGCAGAGCAGCAGATTTTTTTCCCAATTTGCCAGCTCGGGGATTCAAACCAGCAACTTTTCGGTTACTTGGCCCAACACTCTTAACCGCTAGGCTACCTGCCGCCCAGGCTATTCATCAAAGTAGCCTATTTTGCATTGATAACCAAATATAATCTCAGCGACTGTTCAAACAGCAAACCAAACAACATAATCCACCCCAAAAGGTATTTTGTTTAGAAGTAATAACTGGTGATTACAGGCTATTGTGAAATGGTAGAACCTACTGTAGCCAACCAGCTAGCCAGGTGCTTTTTTCTCTGTGACCAAAACATGATGACGTTCTATTCTTTTTAGCTGATACGGGAATGAATACACAAGCAGCTTATCAAACTGGGATAATGTTTGAAGTTACACCGGCAAGTATAAGAATATTTTCCTGGGTGTATGTTTTATTATACATTTCACATGGAGATGTGTAAAGCTAAAAAAGCCAGCTACCTTGCTATGTTTTTAGCCAGGCTAAAACCAGCTAGCCAGGCTAAAACCAGCTAGCCAGGCTAAAACCACTTAGCCAGGCTAAAACCAGCTAGCCAGGCTAAAACCAGCTAGCCAGGCTAAATAAAACCACTTAGCCAGGCTAAAACCAGCTAGCCAGGCTAAAACCAGCTAGCCAGGCTAAAACCAGCTAGCCAGGCTAAAACCAGCTAGCCAGGCTCAGTCCTCGAATTTCAACCAGGCTTTTACTTTTCGTTCCTCTCACTCACATGGCTCTCTAAGATATCGCAATTCTTATTAGCCAGTGACTGTCACGTGATCGTGCCCTTTTCACAGGAATCGCAACTTCGAAGTAGGCAACTAGTGAAGACAGACATCGGGGATGCAACAGCGCACGTTGAATTCCAAGGTGCATATTGGAGATGTTAGAAGAACTGCCCACATTTACTTTGTCAGACAACAAGATGAGTAACGAACAGCAAAAGCACTAGCCTATGTCACTCTACTATCCCCAATTTGACAAAAGTTGACCTATTCTATTGGTCAGCTTGTCATTCTGTGCGATAAATACATATTCCAAATATACTCTAGGACAAAAAGAGCTCTCCTATTGGGACAGCCGAAGAACCCTTTGGAACCCTTTTTCTAAGAGTGTTCACTGTATATTAGTGATAATAGTTAATACAATCACTGTAAAAAGCAATGACCCTGACGCAACAGATCAGAACGTTTAGCTTAAAATGTTATTAAACTATTATGCTATTTCTTCACAGTATAATCGCAGCAATCTGCACATGGCTGCAGGTTATAAGTGTGAATGTTCCAAAATGCAATTAGAGGTTATTAAACACTGCTCTCAATAGCTTCCCACAAATGTGAGCAGTTTCATATGACAGAGATGAAAATGCCCTTCATAAATGTAGAAAGACAGAAGATCTAAAGATGCAACAACAAGCATGGGTTGTTAATATGACTAGGACTGTGTCTTTGGCTGCTGGACAACGAAGGGAAGTTGAAGTTGAAGTTGACAACATGAGAGAAATACTGCTTTCAATGGTATATGAGGAAGTGTTAATATAATCCCCTCAACATTCCCATGGTCGGAACATGGTAAGACATGCCCCATAAAAATGACAAAACGATTAGGTTTATGGTTAAACGGTTTCAAAATGTTGACAGCCACCGCTCAGATTGCAAGGCCTTTATCTCCTATCTGAACAAACAGGGCCTCAAGTATGTCGACAGAATCAAGCCTTTAGATATTAATACTGTCCTACCAAGCAAAAAGGCAGTAACTGCTCATTTGGTGGGAAATCAGCTAATGTCATTTTTGCTACATTAAAAACATGCTTAATCATGTGGTCAAGTATCCTGCCTCTATTGTATTGTGTTTTGGAGAAAATGAGGGTCATGTTAGCAGTAACTGCATGACGTTTACTGTGTAACCAAAGTAAATAAAAGCAAATTTTTCTCAGTTCCACACTGTGAGCAAAAACGGCCTTTTTGTTTGGTAGGGCAGAATAATGATCCTACATTTGTTAATAAGCATGACTGGCTTTTAGCCTAATTACAATACCAGTCAAAAGTTTGGACACCTACTCATTCAAGGGTTTTTCTTTATTTTCTATTTATTTACTATTTTCTACATTGTGGAATAATAGTGAATACGTCAAAACTATGCAGTAACAAACAGGGAATTATGTAGTGACCAAAAAAAGTGAAAAATATATTTTAGATTTTAGATTCTTCAATGTAGCCACCCTTTGCCTTGATGACAGCTTTGCACACTCTTGGCATTCTCTCAACAAGCTTTACCTGGAATGCTTTTCCAACAGTCTTGTAGGTGTTCCCACATAGTTTCGTAGTTTTGATGTCTTCACTATTATTCTAGAATGTAGAAAATAGTAAAAATAAGAAAAATAAAGAAAAACCCTTGAATGATAATGTGTCCAATCCTTTGGCTGGTACTGTATATGTAATGAAATGAAAAGTTTGGCCAAATTTTCAGGCGTATCCCTCATGTCAGCATCGGTCTGGTTATGACCAGCTGTAACCAAGATGTATACGATATCACCTACACTTCGACATGTAGGCTAATTATTTTTGTACATTTACATACTCTTATGTTTACCTTTACAGAACAGCTAAAGAAAAGAAAATTCAATTAATTAGCTATTTTGGTTAATGGCCTTGGTGCCCTGGCAGATGGCCTTGGTGCCCTAGTAGATGGCCTTGGTGCCCTAGTAGATGGCCTTGGTGCCCTAACAGATGGCCTTGGTGCCCTAACAGATGGCCTTGGTGCCCTAGTAGATGGCCTTGGTGCCCTGGGAGATGGCCTTGGTGCCCTAGCAGATGGCCTTGGTGCCCTAGTAGATGGCCTTGGTGCCCTAACAGATGGCCTTAGTGCCCTAGTAGATGGCCTTGGTGCCCTAGTAGATGGCCTTGGTGTCCTAGTAGATGGCCTTGGTGCCCTAACAGATGGCCTTGGTGCACTAGTAGATGGCCTTTGTGTCCTAACAGATGGCCTTAGTGCCCTAGTAGATGGCCTTGGTGCCCTAACAGATGGCCTTGGTGCCGTAACAGATGGCCTTGGTGCCCTAGTAGATGGCCTTGGTGCCCTAGTAGATGGCCTTGGTGCCCTAGTAGATGGCCTTGGTGCCCTAGTAGATGGCCTTGGTGCCCTAACAGATGGCCTTGGTGCCCTAGTAGATGGCCTTGGTGCCCTAGTAGATGGCCTTGGTGCCCTAACAGATGGCCTTGGTGCCCTAGTAGATGGCCTTTGTGTCCTAGTAGATGGCCTTGGTGCCCTAGTAGATGGCCTTGGTGCCCTAACAGATGGCCTTTGTGTCCTAGTAGATGGCCTTGGTGCCCTAGTAGATGGCCTTGGTGCCCTAACAGATGGCCTTGGTGTCCTAGTAGATGGCCTTGGTGCCCTAGTAGATGGCCTTGGTGCCCTAGTAGATGGCCTTGGTGCCCTAACAGATGGCCTTTGTGTCCTAGTAGATGGCCTTGGTGCCCTAGTAGATGGCCTTGGTGCCCTAGTAGATGGCCTTGGTGCCCTAACAGATGGCCTTGGTGCCCTAACAGATGGCCTTAGTGCCCTAACAGATGGCCTTGGTGCCCTAACAGATGGCCTTGGTGCCCTAGTAGATGGCCTTGGTGCCCTAACAGATGGCCTTGGTGCCCTAGTAGATGGCCTTGGTGCCCTAGTAGATGGCCTTGGTGCCCTAACAGATGGCCTTGGTGCCCTAGTAGATGGCCTTTGTGTCCTAGTAGATGGCCTTGGTGCCCTAGTAGATGGCCTTGGTGCCCTAACAGATGGCCGTTGTGTCCTAGTAGATGGCCTTGGTGCCCTAGTAGATGGCCTTGGTGCCCTAACAGATGGCCTTGGTGTCCTAGTAGATGGCCTTGGTGCCCTAGTAGATGGCCTTGGTGCCCTAGTAGATGGCCTTGGTGCCCTAACAGATGGCCTTTGTGTCCTAGTAGATGGCCTTGGTGCCCTAGTAGATGGCCTTGGTGTCCTAGTAGATGGCCTTGGTGCCCTAACAGATGGCCTTAGTGCCCTAACAGATGGCCTTGGTGCCCTAACAGATGGCCTTGGTGCCCTAACAGATGGCCTTTGTGTCCTAGTAGATGGCCTTGGTGCCAGAGCGTAACCATCTGTCCTGAGTCACGCAGGCTGCTCGGCATGCAAGTGTCCAAGTTTATTTTATGTATTTAATTTTTTTATCCAGATATATGCAAAAAAAATGTCATAATTTTAAAAGTGAAAGGATTTCAAATGCCCATTCCTAACACACACACACGCACATGCTTACGCGCCCACGCACACAAAAGGCTAGGGACGGCAATGACTGCATGTGTGGGTATGCAAGCCACTTTTTTTTATTTTATTTTACCTTTATTTAACTAGGCAAGTCAGTTAAGAACAAATTCTTATTTTCAATGGTGGCCTAGGAACAGTGGGTTAACTGCCTGTTCAGGGGCAGAACAGCAGATTTGTACCTAGTCAGCTCGGGGGATTTGAACTTGCAACCTTCCAGTTACTAGTCCAACGCTCTAACCACTAGGCTACCCTGTCGCCCCTCATGATGAGTTTAGATTTGTTGTGGCCCCCACCTCCAATAAGTTGCTAATAGGTGATTGTAGAATTTAACGTCTTAGGCGGGTATCGGCCTAATTCTGCTCTGCATGCGTTATTTGGTGTTTTACATTGTACACAGAGGATATTTTTGCAGAATTCTGCATGCAGTCTCAATTTGGTGTTTTGGGAATTTTTGGTTGGTGAGCGGACCCCAGATCTCACAACCATAAAGGTCAATGCCTTGTGTCTCAGATTGTTCACAGCTTTGTGGAAGTTTCCTGTGGTGCTGATGTTTAGGCCGAAGTAGATATAGTTTTTTTTTGTGCTGTAGGGCAATGGTGTCTAGATGGAATTTATATTTGTAGTCCTGGCAACTGGACCTTTTTTGGAACACCATGATTTATGTCTTACTGAGATTCACCTTCAGGGCCCAGGTCTGACAGAATCTGTGCAGAAGATCTAGGTTCTGCTGTAGGCCCTCCTTGGTTGGGGACAGAAGCACCAGATCATCTGTAAACAGTAAACATTCTAGTGGGGTGAGGCCCGGGTGTTGCAGACTGTTCTAGTGCCCCCTCTCTCCTTTCAACCTTCTGTCTTAGCATGTTCTCCATCTCTCAGAGTGTTATGGCTGCAGCTCTGGCCTAGCTCTGTCTCAGTGCCGAGGCACCCTGGTACACACACACACACACACACACACACACACACACACACACACACACACACACACACAGCCCTAATATGGGCTTTATATAGTATAGGAGCTTCAGCTTTTCAATTACGACGGCTAATGATAAGTAACCATAACAACCCAGTCTGGCTTTAGTCCTGTACACGCCTTATGGGACCACTATGTACAAAAACATTGCTATGCATACTATTACTGTGTATACTATGGTATTACTATGTATACTATGGACACATCAAAGACATTGTGGTGTGTGTGTGTGTGTGTGTGTGTGTGTGCGTGCTCCCCTGTCAATGGGTTTGATTTGGTTCCCCATTAGCTTTTGCCGAAGCAGCAGCTATTCTTCCTGTTGGTCCACACAAAAACATAAAAACACGACAAGCCACGGAACACGGATACACTGATAGAACAGTCACACCAATAAAAAACTTAATGATATACAAACAATACAACTATATAACAATGTTTGAAGATTGTGTGTTAGTGTGATAGTGTGTCTGTGTGTGCGTGTATTTGTGTGAATCATTTCACAGTCCCTATTGTGTAATTTTACTGTTTGCTTGAGTAATTGGAGATGAGAGTTCCATGCGATCATATACTGTGTGTTGCAGGGAAATTGTTTTGGACTTGGGGTCTGTGAAGAGACCCCTGGTGGCATGCCCTTGTGGGTGTCTGTGTCACGCCCTTTAAATTCTCTATTTGGTAGGTCAGGGTGTGACTAGGGTGGGAAATCTATGTTTATATTTCTTTGTTAGCCGAGTATGGTTTCCAATCAGAGGCAGCTGTCTATCGTTGTCTCTGATCGGGGATCATACTTAGGCAGCCCTTTTTCCCACCTTCTGTTGTGGGATCTTGACTTTGGTTCTTGCATGTGTTTGCACTCCTAGCTTCACGTAGTTGAGTTGTTTTTTTGTTTTTGGTGGAACATTTAAAATTAAAAGAAAATGTACGCTTACCACGCTGCACCTTAGTCTAGAAAATGTTCGCTTACCACGCTGCACCTTGGTCTAGAAAATGTACGCCTACCACGCTGCACCTTGGTCTAGAAAATGTACACTCACCACGCTGCACCTTGGTCTAGAAAATGTTCGCTTACCACGCTGCACCTTGGTCTAGAAAATGTTCGCTTACCACGCTGCACCTTGGTCTAGAAAATGTTTGCTTACCACGCTGCACCTTGGTCTTCATTTAACAACGGACTTGACCGTCTGAGCTGAATGGTATTTGATTATGCAGACAATCTGGAATTTTCATCACAGTAATATTTATCATAAAAACTAGAAGAGAAGCAGTTAAACTCTCGTCAACTCTCCACCAGGAAAGACTGGCATGTTGTCGATGTATGTGCAGTTAAGGGCGTAAAGGTGTGCTGCTCTGTTTTGAACCAGCTGCAGATTTGCTAGGTCTTTCTTTGCTGCACTTGAAGATATTACCGGACACGTAATCAAGATGGGACATGACCAGAACCAGAGCAACTAGTAAAGTTGAACAGGCAGCAAACTGATTGGGCGGCTGTTAGAGGCAGAAAGGGGTGATTTATTGTCACATAATTACAGTTAATACGGATGTATACCAATTTGTGTATAATTAACCTCCAAAATACATGTAAACACACCTTAAATGTTTTATTTTAAAGCTGTGAGTGCTACTATATGATATAATATCAATAATTGTTTCATTTACAACTTGTCTAAGTCCTATAATCAACTGATGTCCGCCAGTATACAACTGTGGATTGACTGCATTGTTTGAATGGAATGTTGGCATATTGGCAGTTCATTTGAATTGTTCCTCTAAAACACATACAGTGCAGATTGTGTAAAATAATGTATCTTATCACAGCTCTGGCAAACCATGGTTGACCAACTCCCTGACCAAAATGGCTGATCTTTAGACCATCATAAGAAGGTTCATGCCCATTATAGTATTGTAATTCCTAATTATATGGTTTTTGACATGCATGTCTGTCAGTCTAAATAGATGTACAGTGCATTCAGAAAGTATTCAGACACCTTGACTTTTTCCACAGTTTTTTTCTTCGTTACAGCCTTATTCTAAAATGCGTCTTTTAAAAACAGAAATACCTTATTTACTTTAATATTCAGACCCTTTGTTAAGAGACTTGAAATTGAGTTCTGGTGCATCCTGTTTCTGTTGATCTTCCTTGATTGGAGTCCACCTGTGGTAAATTAAATTGATTGGACATGATTTGGACAGGCCAACACCTTTCTATATAAGGTCTCACAGTTGATTGTGCATGTCAGAGCAAAACCCAAGCCATGAGGTCGAAGGAATTGTCTGTAGAGCTCCATGACAGGATTGTGTCGAGGCACAGATCTAGGGAAGAGTACCAAAAAATGTCTGCTGCATTGAAGGTCCCAAATAACACAGTGGCCTCCATCATTCTTAAATGGAAGAAGTTTGGAACCACCAAGATTCTTCCTAGAGCTGGTCGCATGGCCAAACTGAGCAATCGGAGGAGAAAGGCTTTGGTCAGGGAGGTGACCAAGAACCTGATGGTCACTCTTACAGAGCTCCAGAGTTCCTCTCTGGAGATGGGAGAACCTTCCAGAAGAACAACCATCAGCACTCCACCAATCACGCCTCTATGGTAGAGTGTCAAGACGGAAGCCCCTCAGTAGACAGCCACGTTCAAGTATTGCCATAGATTTTCAATCCGATTTAAGCCGAAACCGTAACACTCAAGAAAAATGTAATTGTTGTCTTGGTAAGCAACTCCAGTGTATATTTGTCCTTGTGTTTTAGTATATTTAGTATATTGTCCTGCTGAAAGGTGAATTTGTCTCCCAGTGTCTGATTTTGCCTGTGCTTAGCTCTGTTCCATTTTTTTTTATCCTAGTATGCTTGTCCGTGCCGTTGACAAGCACACCCATAACAAGATGCAGCCACCACCATGCTTAAACATGTGAAGAGTTTTACTAAGTGATGTTAGATTTTCCACAAACATAACACTTTGTAATCAGGACATAAAGTTAATATCTTTGTCACAATTTTTGCCATTTTTACTTTAGTGCCTTGCAAAAAGGATGTAGGCTTTGGAATATTTTTATTCTGTACTGGCTTCCTTCTTTTCACACGGTCATAAAGTTTAGTATTGTCAAATCAAATGTAACATATTGTTAGATGTTATTGCAGGTGCAGCAAAATGCTTGTGGAGTAACTACAATGTTGTTGATCCGTCCTCAGTTTTCTCCTTGTCACAGTCATTAAAGTCACCGTTTGACTCGTACCCCACAAGACATGTCACCAGAGGTGTCTTCACAGTCCCCAAGTCCAGAACAGGCTGTGGGAGGTCCATGACAGCATGGACCTCTATTCCACATCAAGTAACTCATGTAAGCAGTAAAATCTGATTGAAAAAAACTGAACAGATAAAAATACCTCTTGTGGAACAGTGGGGACTGTGAAGAGGACTACACACCGGCAAAGACACACATATACACACATGCACAATAACACGTACAAATGGATTTTGTGTTGTACTGTAGATATGTGGTAGTAGAGTATTGGCCTGAGGGCACACACTTAAGTTTCCATTAGCACTTTGAAGGTCTTGGTGGGCTTACTCAAATTGAGGTTCCACTGCCTCCAGAAATGAGAAATTATATAATGTTGCTAGGTAGCCAAAATGTGACTGTGTTGCTAGCTAGCAAGATGTTGAATAATTTAATGCACCCTCCCCATGCTGTAAGTAATGTTACTCCTGCCAGTGCCAGCCAGAATTAACCTTGCTAGCTAGCCATGTATTTAGCTTAGTAACATAAGCTAGCTAGGTTAGTGTCGTCACAAACAGGCTAGCTAGCCATGTTAATTTCTACCTTGCTTTCCATGGCATTGGCTATGAGCTAGCTAGCTACCTAAGCAAACCACGACAGGTTTGATATGATGTAGCTAGCTAGCTTTCAATACAACCTGACCAGCTACAACTCCGGATAGCTCACTTTAGCTAGCGAGCTTGTTTCAAGTCTGATTTGCAAGCTAACTTTTGGTAGCTACTTAACATTGGAGGGCTGACTGTTCTCATAAAAGTTTGTCTGTTGCAAAAATAAATGAAGGATCCAGCTATGGTGGTAATTTGTGTCATTTCTGACTACAGCGGTACTGCTTGTCTATGTGCTAGCTAACAGCAACAAGCCCAGATGAGCTAGCTAAACATTGTGTCAGCATCCAGCAGTGATCAACTGGTGGTTGCATAGTAATGCCATCACCAGCCCGAATTCTAATGGAGCTGGCACCAGCGGTGAAACTGGGATGCACTGGCCCGAGTTTCCCTCGACCCAGCTCAAATGTGGCCCTAATTTTAAGTGTCAGTGGAAAGTGTGCTTTAATGTGTTGTGAAATCTGTTGTATAATGTCATGTTTTTAATTGTATGTAACTTCCTTAATTTTGCTGGACCCCAGGAAGAGTAGCTGCTGCCTTGGCAGGAACTAATGGGGATTCGTAATAAATACAAATAGTGAAATCCATGAGAGGTTTCCTTCCTCTCCAGCAACTGAGTTAGGAATGACGCCTGTATCTTTGTAGTGACTGAGTGTGTTGATACACCATCCAAAGTGTAATTAATAACATCACCATGATATTTAATGTCTGGTTTTACCCATCCACTAGTAGGTGCTCTTCTTTGCGAGGCATTGGAAAACATCCCTGGTCTTTGTGGTTGAATCTATTTGAAATTCACTGCTCGACTGAGGGACCTTACAGATAATTATATTTGTGGGATACAGATATGAGGTAGTCATTCAAAAATCATGTTAAACACTATTATTGCACACAGAGTGATTCCATGCAACTTATTATGTGACTTGTTAAGCACATTTTTACTCCTGAACTGATTTCGGCTTGCCATAACAAAGGGGTTGAATACTTACTGACTCAAGACATTTCAGCTTTTCATTTTTAATTAATTTGTAAAATAATTCAATTTTGACATTATTGGGTATTGTGTGTTGGCCAGTGACACAAAATCACAATGTAATCCATTTTAAATTCAGGCTGTAACACAACAACATGTGGAAAAAGGGATGCGAATAGGAAGGCATTGTACATGGAACACAGTTCTCTCCCTCCCCTAGAGACGTCCTGTCTAACCACAGGAACGCATGGACAAACGCACACACACACACACACACACACACACACACACACACACACACACACACACACACACACACACACACACACACACACACACAACTCGATCCGTGTTCTCCTCGTTTCCCTACCTAGAGGAAAATAATGATGTGGCCAACAGCAATTACCACAGGAACATGCTGAGCTTTGGTCTACCCCACCTTCTATGCACGTCTACCACCCAACATACACACATGCACACAAACAGACAGACAGACAGACAGACAGACAGACAGGCAGGCAGGCAGGCAGGCAGGCAGGCAGGCAGGCAGGCAGGCAGGCAGGCAGGCAGGCAGGCAGGCAGGCAGGCAGGCAGGCAGGCAGGCAGGCAGACAGACAGACAGACAGACAGACAGACAGACAGACAGACAGACAGACAGACAGACAGACAGACAGACAGACAGACAGACAGACAGACAGACAGACAGACAGACAGACAGACAGACAGACAGACAGACAGACAGACAGACAGACAGACAGACAGACAGACAGACAGACAGACAGACAGACAGACAGACAGACAGACAGACAGACAGACAGACAGACAGACAGACAGACAGACACCCTCTCTGCCCTGTGACCTTAGAGCGCTGGCCCATAGTTAGCTTACGGGTAGTGAGCTATATAGTTAGCTATATAGTTATATAGTGGCTGGATTGGCAGCCAACCCGTTCAGATAAAGAGATATCATGCTGCTTTTAAATGGCTAGCCAATCCAATTCCATTGAAAAAGCTTCAAAAAGCCTTATTGTCTATCATCTAATGTATATAATAACACAGACATCTGCCCTCTGGTTCTTCTAGTTTCTGGCTGGAGGCCGGAGCATAGAAGTAGACTTCATCACCCACACATTGACTTGAATGGGGATAACCTGTTCTAGGAGTTCTGTTTCTATGGGGTTTCTCAGGGTGTGCCCGAAATGGCAGCCTATTCCCTGTGTGTGTGTATAACATTTAGATGCAGACGGACACACACACACACACACACACACACACACACACACACACAATGTATTATTTAGTTGTATTATAGTTTATTGTGTGTGTGTAAATTATTGTGTGTGTGTAAATTTCTGTCTTTAGTTGTATTTTTCGTTATGTGTCAGACCCGAGGAAGACTAGCTGTCACCGTTGGGGATCCTAATAAAAATATATCTGTATTTGAATGCCCTGGGGCCTGGTCAAAATGAATGCACTAGCCTACCTATTGAATAAGGTGATGTTTCAGATGCAGCCTCTGTCAGGTTCTTTAATGAGGAAGCCTCTGCTAACTGCTTAGCTGCTGTGTCTCTGCCTCTCTCCACGCTGACCAGGGGAGACATGCAGGGCGTATCTTACACTTCCATCTCATCGACTCAGAGCTCAGTAGAAAAAACTCTGAAGGCACCCAAAGACAAACGAACCTGAACAGCCCCGATCGATCAGAGAGGATGTGAGTATTACCAGTCAGCCGCAGCCTCTGTTGAGTAAGATTCTCACGGGTGTGCGTGTCTGGGTTGGGAGGGGGTGGTCTGTCTGTGTGTGTGTGTGTGTGGGTGGGGTGGAAGGGGGTGGTGTGTGTGTGTGTGTGTGTGTGGGGGGGGGGGGGGGTCTGTGTGTGTGTGTTGGTGTGTGCGTGTGTGTGTGTGTGTGTGTGTGTGTGGTAGCCTAGCGGTTATTAGGTCTGACCACGTAACCGAAAGGTTGCTGGTTTGAATCCCCAAGCTGACTAGGTGAAATCTGTCGATGTGCCCTTGAGCAAGGTACTTAACCCTAATTGCTCCTGTAAGTCATTCTGGACTAAGAGCGTCTGCTAAATGACACAAATGTGTGTGTGTAATTCTGTAGTTGAAGTTTGAAGTACTGTGTTCTACAATGGGATCTTTACCCCTCTCTGAGCTGTTATCATCTTTTCATTTTTATTCAATTTGTTACACTACCCTTATCACTGATCTCAGAACAGGTTTCACAGCTATAATTCTAAATCGCCTTGATTTGTATGCCATATATTACCTAAATATTTTCTTCATATTGAGGCTACCAGTTGCCCACAAAGGTGCATATTTTAAGCAGACATTTTTTTTATAACATGAAAATGTAATCAGATATAATTCCGTTCTCTAACCCAGGGGTTCTCAAACTCAGGCATTGGGGAACATGCCCTTCTTGTTTGGCGCAGAGAAAATACACATTTTCTTGCAATTCTATACATTTTGTTATGTCTAATGTGTTTTCATGTGATATCTGAGTGACTCAAATATTATAACAATCTAATGGCAAAACAACCTAGTTAAAAAAGTTAGCTGACATGGGCTAGTTGATCTGGACAAGTTTTAAATAGCGCTCTAAATAAAATCAAGTTTATTTATATAGCCCTTTGTACATCAGCTGATATCTCAGTGCTGTACAGAAACCCAGCCTAAAACCCCAAACAGCAAGCAATGCAGGTGTAGAAACACGGTGGCTAGGAAAAACTCCCTAGAAAGGCCAAAATCTAGGAAGAAACCTAGAGAGGAACGAGGCTATGAGGGGTGGCCAGTCCTCTTCTGGCTGTGCCGGGTGGAGATTATAACAGAACATGGCCAAGATGTTCAAATGTTCATAAATTACCAGCATGGTCAAATAATAATAATCACAGTAGTTGTCGAGGGTTCAGCAAGTCAGCACCCCAGGAGTAAATGTCAGTTGGCTTTTCATAGCCGATCATTAAGAGTATCTCTACCGCTCCTGCTGTCTCTAGAGAGTTGAAAACAGCAGGTCTGAGACAGGTAGCACGTCCGGTGAACAGGTCAGGATTCCATAGCCGCAGGCAGAACAGTTGAAGCTGGAGCAGCAGCATGGCCAGGTGGACTTGGAACAGCAAGGAGTCATCATGCCAGGTAGTCCTGAGATATGGTCCTAGGGCTCAGGTCCTCCGAGAGAGAGAAAGAGAGAATTAGAGAGAGCATACTTAAATTCACACAGGACACCGGATAAGACAGGAGAAGTACTCCAGATATAACAAACTGACCCTAGCCCCCGACACATAAACTACTGCAGCATAAATACTGGAGGCTGAGACAGGAGGGGTCAAGAGACACTGTGGCCCCATCCGATGATACCCCCGGACAGGGCCAAACAGGAAGGATATAACCCAACCCACTTTGCCAAAGCACAGACCCCACACCACTAGAGGGATATCTTCAACCACCAACTTACCATCCTGAGTCAAGGCCGAGTATGGCCCACAAAGATCTCCGCCACGGCACAACCCAAGGGGGGCGCCAACCCAGACAGGAAGATCACGTCAGTGACTCAACCCACTCAAGTGACGCACCTCCCCTGGGGACGGCATGAAAGAGTACCAGTAAGCCAGTGACTCAGCCCCTGTAATAGGGTTAGAGGCAGAGAATCCCAGTGGAAAGAGGGGATGAAGGAGGCATGAAGGATCTAGCTACGGTGGTAATTTGTGTCATTTCTGACTACAGAGGTGCTGCTTGTCCATGTGCTAGCTAACAGCAACAAGCCCAGACGAGCTAGCTAGTGATTAGCTAGTGGTTGCATAGTAACGCGGTCCTGGGGCCACCCTGGTTGCACTTTTTCCCCCCACTAAACAGCTGATTCAAATCATCAAAACTTCACGATGAGTTGGTTATTTGAATCAGCTGTGTAATGCTAGGGGGAAAAACGAACCGTCCACCCAGGGGGCCCCAGGACCCAGTTTGGGAAACCCTGCTCAAAGGTATGCGATGACTGACATGGCAAGAGGAAAACTGATGAATCTCTACCTCATTTCAAAGTTGTACCTTGTGCATTCTACTATTTAAAATTTGAAGAGTAAGTTGAAAGCCGGACTGATAAATAAACTGCCAACACAGTTTGGGAACCACTGTTCTTACTCACTGACTGACATTACATTGTCTACTGTAACCTATTATGTCCAAATCTCTTCTGAATGCAGCTTGTAGCATGTTCTCTGTTCCTGTGTGGCTCGTTCTTCCACAGGCAGGTTGTAGTTATCCATGCTGTGTATGTGAGTGTCATCTCGCCACTCCCACTCTCTCCCCAGTGCATTTTTGCTTTTGTTCTCATCTCTCCGCCCGCCCGCCTGCCTGACTCACAATGATGATCTTGACCAAGCCAGAAAAGGTCAAGGTTAGACAGCAAATTGCCTCAAAGCAATCAGCTCAGTCTCTGTGCTAACACACACTGTGTGCTCTCTCTGTCTCTCTCTGTCTCTTTCCTTCTCTCTGTCTCTCTCCTTCTCTCTGGCTCTCTCCTTCTCTCCGTCTCTCTCCTTCTCTCTGTCTCTCTCCTTCTCTCCGTCTCTCTCCGTCTCTCTCTCTCCGTCTCTCTCTCTCTGTCTCTCTCTCTGTCTCTCTCTGTCTCTGTCTCTCTCTCTCTCTCTGTCTCTCTCTGTCTCTCTCCTTCTCTCTGTTTTCCCATGAAACTTGTGTCAGGGGGTCCGCTTGCTTTGAAGTTGTGCATCTATTGGGGGGCTCTGCGAGAGGCCTGGGACATCAAAGTCACCCTGGTCCACGTGGCAGTGACATTTTGATGGCTGCGTTACCCAGTGGGGTGTAGGAGGGATGTGGCGATGGGGTTCAGCTGTTCTTTAAGACTCCTGGCTGCTCCAGGGTTGTGCAGTGTTTGCCTCTTCTCTACACAGGATTGGCTTTCATTACATGAAACAGGTTCGCCCCTTCCCCTCGGCCAACAATAGTCACCACACTGCTCTGGAGTTCATACAATCTAATAGAACAACACGACCTTCTGTTGACACACACGTGGCCAAACACACACACACACACACACACATACACACGTAGTCGCGGATGCGAACCTACACACACACAGTGTGTGAGAGGAGAGACGGGTGCCCTTGTCACCTGACCTTTTCTGTGAAGTTTGGCGTGACCATGACTGCTCTCTGAGTTCATCATAACACGAGTCGTGTTGCTCTGCCTACTGTAATACACTGTAACAAACTCAATACCAATGCACACAATCCAGACAGGTTCAGTAGCTAAATGGACCTCTTTATATTGTCCCCATTTGTGTAACCGTTTTATGGGAGGGTAGGCCTAAACAGTGCCACAAACAGGTGTTAATGTGTCGGCCCACAGGATACTAGATGTCGGGATGTCATGATGTCCCCAACAGCTGTCCTCCTGTCTTCATCTGGGGCTGATATGATAACCACCTTCTAAAGCCAGGCCTGGTCAGAAAAGGCTTGGCCCTGGATATTGTGTGAATGCGAGGATAATCAAAGAGAAAGGGCTGAAGATGAGGACAGACTATGACTGGTTTCTATCGCGATGTAGAGGATGAACAAGGGGAGATCCTCATGCATTGTCTCACTAATATTCGGTCCCTAGTGACCATGTAATCGTGCATGTGTATGTTTATGTCTTTTCCCCAGGTGCAGATGGAGAAACTTGACTACCACCATTACCTGTCTCTGTTCTTCGACGGGCTGTGTGAGACGGTGCACCCCTACGACTTCTTCACCCGCCTGGAGGTCCACGACATACTGGAGCACGGGGGCACCAAGATCCTGCCAGTCATCCCCCAACTCATCATCTCAATCAAGAGTGAGTAGTCACACGTTATAGAAAAATCACAAAAACACTTCCACAACTTTGTCAGAGCACAAACACAACGATCAATGTAACCACAACACTCTCGTCATCGCTATCAAGAGTGAGGGGCCTAAACGTTACAGAAACGTCACAGGAACAGTGTAACAATTTTATCAGAACACAAATACCACTCTTTAACACAAACACAACACTCTCACAACATATCTAGACCAAATCTCCTATAACAAGGTTATGAAGAGATTATTTTCAAATGTGTGGCCAGTAGTGGTTAACCAATCGCCGTAAACCACAAGCCAGAAAGGTTTGGCTTGACAATGGACAAATCCCCAATGTACTATTCAAATCTAATTGTATTTGTCACATGTTTGTAAACAACAGGTGTGGACTAACAGTGAAATTATTACTTACGGGTCCTTCCCAACAATGCAGAGAGAAATATAAAATAGAGAAATAATAGAAAAGTAAAACACGTTAAAAATAATACAAGTATTAAATATATACACAATGATAACTTGTCAATATACAAGGGGTACCAGCACAGAGTCGATGTGCAGGGGACAAAGTAATTGAGGTAGACATGTACATATAACTAGGAATACAGTGACAGATAGTAAACAGTGGCAGCATCAGCAAAGGTCAATGCAGATAGTCTGGGTAGTTATTGTTTAACTATTTAACACACTATTATCAGTATTATGGCTTGGGGACAGAAGCTGTTCAAGGTCCTTCTGGACCAAGGAGGAGAGTGATGGAGTGCTGCATCAGATGACCTGGCCTCCACAATCACCTGACCTCAACCCAATTGAGATGGTTTTGGATTATTTGGACTACAGTTGAAAGAAACGCAGCCAACAAGTGCTCAGCATATGTGGGAACTCCTTCAAGACTGTGGGAAAAGCATTCCAGGTGAAGCCGGTTGAGAGAATGCCAAGAGTCTGCAAAGCTGTCATCATGGCAATGGATGCTTATTTTGAAGAATCTCAAATATAAAATATATTTTGTTTTAACACTTTTTTGGTTACTAAATGATTCCATATTTAACTAGGCACGTCAGCTAACCCTCCTGTTGTGTTCGTTTCATGTTAATTCATTCTGTGATTCCGGTCTAAAATGACCTCCCCATTATAGCTGATTTTAAATCCATAATAATACATGTATTATCACCTAATGTTGTGTTACATCTTTTTATCAACTTAAGTTCTTGTTGACATTACAAGTTTTGAACTTCCATTTGATATTTACGGCCTGTAGGCTTCTGAGCTCATTCAACTCGTTTTTGAATAAAAAAAATGCATAATGTATTTAGACTATAACAAATACTTAGATGAAACATATTGTGCTTTTGATCATAATCTACTTTGTGTCAAAGTTTATCAAGGACTCTCTCCTCCTCACCAGTGTCATGATCAAAGATATGATCAAGAGCTTCACATACAGTATATTGTTTGGTCATTGTGCTGCCACAGAATGAATTGTGAGAAAGGCCTCAAAAAAGCTTTATATACGAGAGCTGCAAGAACAGTTCTATATATTATTGAAACAATGATGCGACTGTTTGTGACAATGCCAACAGGTGTGGTTCCCATGGGGGAAAGATTATATTGGGGAAAAGTTCCTGTGGGGGTTGCCATGGAAGCCAAGAAGGGGAGTGTGTGTGCTCAAACACACATGCATGTGGGGGTCTGGGAGAGGAAGTGTGTCCATCTGATGAATGGGCATGTGCCTGAACTCAATTTCATACAGTAATTGTAGTCTCACCTATTAATTTTTAATGACAGGTCATTTTTGACCCGGAACACCACAGGTGTACAAAACACCCCAAATTTGATGAATATCATCCAAAATGTATTTTGTGTGTTCATTTGACCACAACACAGCAGGAGGGTTAAGAACAAATTCTTATTTACAACAACGTCCTACCCCGGCCAAACCCTCCCTTAACCCGGACAACACTGAGCCAGTCATGCGCAGCCCTATGGGACGCCCGATCACAGACAATTGTCATACAGCCTGGGATTGAACCAGGGTCTGTAGTGACCACTGCAATGCAGTGCCTTAGACCACTGCGCCACTCACGAGTTTGTGGTTTAGATAGTTTTGATGTCTTCTATTATTCTACAATGTAGAAAATAGTAAAAATAAAGAAAAACCTTTGAATGAGTAGGCGTGTCCAAACTTTTGACTGGTACTGTATATTTGAGTGTGTGTGTGTGTGTGTTTCAGCTCTGGAAGAGAAACTCTCAACTCTACACTGGGTGAATGTGAGTACAATCTTTTCTGTGATTTATCTTCATTGTGAATTGTTTGGGGGGCGGGGGGGGTGGCTGTTAAGAGCATTGGGGCTGTTAAGAGCAAGGTCGTTGCTGGTACGAATTCCTGCGCCGACTAGGTGAAATCTGTCGATGTGCCCTTGAGCAAGGCACTTAACCCCAATTGCTCCTGTAAGTCTTTCTGGATAAGAGCGTCTGCTAAATCACTAAAATGTCATGTAATTGATAAAAAATAGGGCATTCTGGACCAAACAGTGAATTTCTGACCCTGCACACACACACACGCTTACTTAATAACACACACACACACACACAAAAACACACACACGCTTACTAAACACACACACACACACACACACACTGAGAGGCTTTGTTTTTTGCTGGAGCCAACTGACTGCCAATTTTAAAGTGAGTGTTTTTAAAGTGGGGCAGTGAGTGATTTTGACCAGTTGGCCGAGTGTGTGGATGTGTGTTGATGTGTGTGTGTGTGTGTGTGTGTGTGTGTGTGTGTGTGTGCTCAGTGTTCCAGCGCCTGCTGAGTCAGGGGGGTGAAATGGTGCAACATGAGGCAGGGCCGCTGGAGACATGGAGACACGCTGACAGACTGACCCCGGCAATAGACTAAACACACACTCACTGCTTACTGATTAGCAAAAGAGGACAGCATAGAGCATGACCCAGTTCACATCATAAGAAAAAAGGTTTCCAAAACTTTTTGTAGAAGGGGTTCTACATGGAACCCAAAATGGTTCTACCTGGAACCAAAAGGGGATATGTAATGGGTTCTCCTATGGGGAAAGTCGAATAACCCTTTCAGGTTTTCGATATCACCTTTTTTTCTAAGAGTGTGGGACGTGTGAGCATGTGTGTTTTGTTTTTGTTGTTTTCTTGGCCATTACATTGTTTCTACTCCAAATCGTATAGTTTGTTTACAGTTTTTTCCAACTGCTTACACAAGTTTTCAAAACGATCTCCTTTTTTTCAAAACTCGACACACAATTCCCAAAACTGCACACACACAAAATGCAAAATGCCTCACATCTCCTTCAAAATGTAACACTGCATTCAAAATGCCATAAACACATGTCAGAATGAAGCATTGGCATCAAATGGCAAACACTGCTTTCATAATAGTACATTTCTGGATCTACCATGTAAACACTGTTGTTCTAAATCTAAAGCTCTTTGTTCTTTCATAGGCTTATATCTACATTTCAATACAATGTTCTACAGTGAAAGTAATCTGCTGAGAGGGGTAACAAGTACACTGTAAACACCAATGTAATGTAGAAACAGAAAATATTTATTAGGCCAAACATTACTGTTGTATACAGTAGCATACAACAAAACCATAAACATATGTAAACCAAAAGTATATTCTTTAGAATACAGTAAAGAACACTATTGTATGTGTGGGGTCCCGGGGGGGCAGTCCAGGAATTGGTAAGGGAGGGGCAGTCACCAGTGCTAAGCTATGCTTCATCTCTTCTCCGGCCTGGGTCTGGACACAATACTTCATCCACATCACAAGATACGTTTTCTCTTGCCAAACATCGAGGGAAGTATCTCCTAGCATGGCGTATCCAACCTTGGACAGAAGCAACCTCTATGTCTCCACATGCGTCCTCCATTGCCTGGAGAAGCGGCATGCGGGCATAGGGTTGGCATACATACACTTTCCAGCGCCAGGCTGAGAAGAATTCATCTATGGGATTTAGAAAAGGTGAATATAGGTACAAAACTACAAATTGTGGATGGGTAGCAAAGCAGTTTTGGACCATAACAGCCCGGTGAAAACTAACATTGTCCCATAAAACCACTAATCTAGCAGGCTCCTGATCTGGATCAGGGACAAGCATTGTGTAAATTGCATCCAGAAAAGTGAGCATATGACCGGTGTTGTACGGACCCAGTGTGGCAGTGTGATGGAGGACCCCATTTTGAGTGATGGCAGCACACATAGTTATATTACCCGCACGCTGTCCAGGGACATTGGTAATTGCCCTCTGTCCTATTACATTTCTTCCGCGGCGCCTGGTTTTGGTGAGGTTGGTTGAAGCCAACCTCATCCACATAAATAAATTCATGGTGAATTACATGGGCATCCAGCTCCAATACTCTCTGTAACAGACAAAAGGATATACAGATGAGCAAATATGGTATGTCTGAAGTACTGGAAGTAGTGTTGCATACATACCT